>NW_027365949.1:0-86757 GCF_046119375.1 Phyllobates terribilis
CAGCTACTCCCACTGGTATTCATCCTGGTAGTCGTCCTCACAAGTCTCTTGTATGGGTCCGATCATGAGTGCCTTTACATGATGAAGATGCCAGTCAATCAAGCGCTTAAGCCCGGATAGGTGCTGATTCGTCTGAAGTACAACTTCCAAGGTACGGCGCTGAATTTCTTCTGAGCTCATGTTCGGCGACAGCAGGGGCTTAGACTCCTTCAATGGGCTCTTCATTCTGTGAGGTCTGGATGCAGATCTGGGAGGGGATGAGGTTTCGGGATTTGGTTTGGGCTCGGGCTTAGACTTAGGCTCAGATCTGGGTGTAGAGCCAAGTAGGAGCTTCTCAACCGGCGCATCCATACTGGCGTGCTTGAGTAGTCGACGCAGCCCAGTTTCATTGAGTATACTCTCGCAGGGCGTCTCCTTGGTCGGCCTGTAGATCCCCAGCTCTAGCATGAGCTTCTTGACTATGTGGGGGTAGGGAAGCGCGTGGTTCTTATGAATATTTACCGTCAGCATATGGGAGAGGATGAGTCGCGGCGTGTCTATTAGACTCCCTTCGATGACTTCTCGGTGGACACACGCGTCAGCGATGGTGACGGTATCGCGCTTCTCTTTGCGCGGGGTGATGTTGCACAACATGATGGTGAAGGAGCTTTGTACCGAAGCCCAGCATGTGCGTCTTGATCTCCTTGGGATGCAGATTCCCCACCAGCAGGTCTAGCATCTCTCCCTTTCCAGAGGGCCAGTTCTTCTTCGGAAGAGACGCGTACCCTTCGCCCGTTGGAAGATCGAGCACCTTCGCCATTAGCTTGACGTTCAGTGTCTTGGGATCGTCTCCCCAAGGAATGTGGGCCACATAATAGAGCTGGCCAGGGCTAGGGGTCATGACGGCGAGGGCGCTGTAGAACTTTCTCACCTCTTCGTAGTCAACGGCGAAGGGCTCCACCTCAAGCTCGGACCATCGAGTGCGCTCGAGGGAGGCGACGGCGGCGGCTTCGTTGAACTGTGCAGGGCTGAGGCTATACCGGAATCCTTGGCCTATGATTAGGGGATCGATGATGACTCTGGTCGAGAAGTTGTCGTGAGCGAGAGGGAGACTGACGGACTCGCCGCTTTCAGGCAAGGCGACCGTCTTCTGGCGTTTCCGGGTTGTGGAGGAAGGCGTAATGGCTAAGGCTCGTTTTAGGGAGGTCTCAGGTGGTGGAGATGGAGGAGTGGTGAGAGTGAGGGCGGTCGATGTGACTTTAGGCTGGTGATGGGTGGATTCGGTATGTTTGGAGACGGAGGGAGTGCACTCGGTGGAGTCGGTGGAGGAGACAGGATGAATAACGGGGGTCGATGGGTCTTCCTCCATAGGTGTTGTAGGTGAAGGCAGAGGACTGGGCACTTTCTCTGGAATGGGAGAGAGAGGTTGTGGTGGTGCTGTATCAGGGAGAGCGGGTGTGGTGGAGGAGGAAGGAGCAACAGGGGCGGCTGCTTTGGAGCTCTCCATGAACTCCTAGAATTTGAGAAATTCAGCCCATTTAGCGGGGTCAGTGTTCATTTGGTTGGCCATTATTGTGTTTGAGAGAGTGGGAGGTGGAAAGTATTGAAGGGGGGGTGTGGTAACGAGATGCAAGTTTTTGAACGTAGAGTGCTTGGGAGAGAGGGAGTTTAAAGAGTGAGTAGTTGCAGAGGTGGTGAAGGGGGTCTGAATCTGGTCGAAGGGGCTATTTATGGAGAGGATCAAATGGTCGAATCACAACGGCCTTTAGTCAGATTTGGAACGGCGCCTCGTTTATCGCAGATACAAGTGACCGTTGGTAGGTTGGCGAGTAATGAGTGCCTAGAAAATAGTCAACCGTTGAGACGCTCGGTCCCTAAGATTCTATCGGTCCCTATACTCAGTTCCTGAAGTTATCTGCGCTTGACTCTAATCTGTGTTACTCAGTCCCCAAGGACATGTAGCTCAAAAACTGCGCTTGTGATCTCTTCTACTTACTCGGTCCCCATACTAGGACGTACTGTGTCTCAGTTCCCATTCTCAGTAGGATAAATCAACTCGCTTAAGCACATAATAAACTCACACACACAAAGGGACATAAAATCTCTTTTAAAAACAAGAAGTACTAAGCATATATGGGTAGGCTTTTTGTTATCTCAATGAATATTCCCAGTTGTGGCTTATATGGTCATAGGGAACGTAACATTAAGATCAAGGCTAAGGGACTGGTCTATAAGCACGAATCATATCTGGGGGGGATTAATTATGCAGTTAAGAAGCGATCATCGTGCATATATATATATAAGGGCTTGAAAATGAATAGCATGCAAATGGATCAAGTTTTAGCAAGAAATAGTGCAATCCTAGAGAGGGCCTAACTAAGCATTTATCATTTAGCATCACACAGATCATGTGAAGGACGAATACCCCTAAGAGTATAGGTTAGGTTTCGCGCACGTACTATTCCTAGGTTTCCAAGATTAAAAGGAGCACTGAATTTACACAAGATCAAGGGAGAAGGCTTACGTGCAAGGAGATGCTTAATGAAAGGGGATCAAGCCCAAGTGAAGTCTTAGCTTGATGAACGGTTCCTTGTTCAAGGCCTTGGTGAAAATGTCTGCTATTTGATCCTCAGTTCTAAAATGGGTGAGCTCGATGTGCTTCTTCTCCACATTATCTCGAAGGAAGTGATGACGCACGTCAATGTGCTTGGTTCGAGAGTGGTGCACAGGATTCTTTGAGATGTTGATCGCGCTTGTGTTGTCTCACCTTATTTCAATCGAGCCCATCAAGATTCCGAAGTCAGTGAGTTGTTTCTTGAGCCATAGGAGTTGAGCACAACAAGAAGCGGTTGCTATGTATTCAGCCTCGGTGGTAGACACAAACTACTGAGTTCTGTTTGCGAGAGCCCCATGAAACGAGACAGGGGCCTAGAAATTGTGCCATACCTGAGGTGCTCTTTCGATCAACTAGATATCCTGCATAGTCAGCATCTGTGTATCCAACAAGGGTAAAATCGCAGTTCTTAGGGTACCATAAACAAAGATTATCATTCCTTTTTAGATAACGAAGGATACGCTTGATGATGGCGACGTGCGACTCTCTTGGATCAGATTGGAAACGTGTACACAAGCTCACTGCAAAAACAATATCGGGCCTAGAGGCAGTTAAGTACATTAAAGATACTACCATACCTCTATAGAGTGTTTCATTCGCCTTGGGGCCGTTAAGGTCTGCGTCTAACTTAGTGCTTGTGGACACTGGAGTGTGAAGGGGCTTGCTATTGTCCATTCTAAACTTCTTTATGATCTCCCTTAGATACTTTTGTCGATGAATTTGAATGCCTTAAGCCTTTTGCACCACTTGCAGTCCAAGGAAAAAGTTGAGTTCCCCTATCATGCTCATGTTGAACTTTCTACTCATCACGTCTTCGAATTTCTCTACAAGCGACATGTTAGTTGAACAAAAAATAATATCATCAACATATACCTGAACCACTAGGATGTGGCTTCATGTTCCTGGATGAAGAGCGTCCTGTCGATTGTCCCTCTCTTGTAGTTTTTGGCGAGGAGGTACTCAGAGAGGCACTCATACCATTCCCTTGGTGCTTGCTTTATCTCATAGAGGGCCTTGTCCAGAAAATAAACGTGCTCTGGGTGATTTGAGTCTTCAAAGCCTAGGGGCTGCTTCACGTACACTTCTTCATTGAGCACACCATTGAGAAAAGCCGTCTTCACATCCATTTGAAAGAGCTTGCAGCCCTTGTGCGAAGCGAAGACAATAAGAAGTTGAATGGCCTCTAATCTGGCACTGGGGCGTAGGTCTCATCATAATCGATCCCTTCTTGTTGGTTGTACCCTTGTGCTATCAGACGTGCTTTGTTTCTGACCACAACTCCTAAATCATCGAGCTTGTTGTGAAAGACCCAACGAGTGCCTATGATGGTGCGATTGGAGGGCTTAGGTACAAGGCGCCAGACTTTGTTTCGCTCGAATTCATGAAGCTCTTCTTGCATGGCAGCCACCCAATCTGGATCGAGGATGGCTTCTTTGATATTCTTAGGCTCAGTGAGAGAGACGAAGGCGTTGAAGGCACAAAGGCTGGTTTCCTCATTTGTTTCATCAAGTGCTTCAACAATGGTCTCTGGAGGAGCTAGTCGAGCTACACGAGAGCGAATGTGAATCCCAGAATGGACTGGGGTGAGCATGTTGGTTGGAGGATGAACACTTTGTTGTTGAAAAGCTCTAGTGGGAGGCTCTGTGTTCTGATCGATGTCTGAGGTAGAAGGCCCTTCGTTATCACTGTCTGAGTTAGAGCCTGAGGGAACTGAGGCTATATATGGAGGGGCGAGTCGGTTTAAGGCTTTCTGAGGAGGTGCTTGATGGTATCATTTGCTATCGTTGCTCAAGTTTTCCTGTAAATAAGCAATCAAACTTTTGGAACCCATTGAAGCTCAGCTTTTCTGGTGGATTAGTTTTCTGGTTAGTATAAGGAGAAGTACTACGATCGAGCCTTTGGCCTTTAGATGAAGAGGCGGTCGCTAGGTAAGAAGCTTCATTCAAGCTACTTACTTCGCATGTAGCGCGAGAGGGTGACTTGTATGCCTTTTTACTTAGCGCTTGCTTCTTCTTGCAAGAGTGTTATAGTGTGACCATTGTTACCACAAAACCTGCACCATTCGTTGTACTTCACATAACCATATTTGTCTTTTCCGGGGTCTAAAGGGTTTCCTATCCTTAATCTTAGGATCTATTGTGTTTATGACATTTCCTTGGGCTTGGCTCACATACATCTTATGAGCCCTTTCCCCATGAAACCAGTGATTGTCATTCCCTACTGGTCGTTCAAGTGCCTTAACCTTTTTCTATAAGAATTCATTTTTGCTTCTACATACTTGAAGGGCTTTGTCTAAGGTTTCAGCTTTTTCACTTAACTCTCTGGTGAGCTTTTCACTAGCACTTGAGCACTTGGAGGAGTCTACGTCATATCCTAATCCAGGTCTAGCTTTTACAAAGACAGTTTGATTCACGGTTTTCTCATTAACAGATTTAGTTAATTCAGTGATCTTAGTGAGAATTAGCCCTAAGTCTCTTCCTACCTTGAATTCTAGGTCCTTCAACGACCCCCCTTGAGATTGCTTGCCCTTGCAGCCCTCACAGGATTTCGTCATCAGACTCAGTTCCCTAGATTTTATTGAGGCCTTCTCTTTCTCAGCTAGCCTAGTGAATAAGTCAAGACATTCACTACGTAGTTCAGTAACTTCCTCTTCATATTCAGTTACTTGAGATCCTAAGCCTTTAGTGTCCTCTAGTAGCCCCTTAATCATATTAATAAGGTCTTTCTTTTCAAGCATATTCAAGCGATTAGGAAAGGAGTCAGGATTTTTTACCTCAGAGGTGAGAGCCTCTGCTTTGGCCATGAGACATTTGCCTCGGAATCCTTCGTGAAGGTCAGCTTCATCATCTTCTTCTCCCCAAGCTGAGAAAAGCGCCTTCTTCTCAGTGGCCTCTACCTTTGGGTTAGTGCACGTCTTGGCTAGATGGCCCTTCTCTTGGCAGTTATAGCAAGTATACTCCTTGAGATCGCGCTTGGCTGAAGATGATGCTTCACCTGGTCCAGCTCTCTTCTTGAACCATTTCTTAACCATATTAGTCATAAGGGCGACTTCTATATCACCGTCCTCGTCTCCTTCACCGTCATTGATGTCCATTTTTTCAAGCACCTTCGTGAGCTTCAGCGCTGTTCCAGTGGCTTCTTTTATCTTGAGTCCCTTTAACGAATCAGATTTCTCTTGGTCGAAGAACTTGCCAAATATGTCTACGACTGAAAGCTTCTTGCAATCTGGTGACATGAGTGCGATTCTTCGAGTGAGCTCGAATTTATCGCTCATAGCGTAGATGACAGCCAGTGTCTGCTCAGGGGATGGAATGGTTACACCAGAGGCCGTTAGCTTGTTGACCAAATGGTGAAGCGCGATTGACAGGCTGACACGCTTTCCCCAGGGAGTTGTTTGAAGGATTGAAACTCCCTTTGAAGCGTGAACTTTCTGGAGTCCTTCTGATCTTCGCTTTCTCTGTGTATGGAGATGATAGCTTCCCACATGTCTTTGGCAGTTGGAATGCCAATGACCTTATCAATGTCCGTGCGAGAGAGTCCACACAGAATCAGTTGTCGAGCTTTTAAATTCTTCTCCATCTTGGTGTAGTGTTCTGGTTTCCAATCCTCTCTATCCTTCAGTTCTGGAAGCTCTTCGTCACCAAGTTCAGTGATCTTCCAGCATTACAAGTCTTGAGTTTGGATGAAAGTCGTGTGAACTCCCATCCACCAATCAAGTTCTACTTATCAAAGCTGGTGAGGTTTGTTGAAGGACATGCCGAGGTTGAACTTTGAGTTCTTCATTGTCGTAGTGGAATTGGATCATGCTCTGATACCAATTGTGGATCGTGAAGAACTTAGTCTTAACTAAAGATAGGATCTTGTGCGGAATATAAGACTAAGAACTAATAAACACTTCAATTCCAAAACGTTGGTTGATTTGATTTCTCTTGAGACTTACAAAAACTAGGCGAATACACAGTTCTTAGTTTCTCTCAACTCTCCTAGCTATTGCCTAAGTTCTAAATACACATGAACTCTCTCTCTTTGGTTCGACAACCACTGTTTGATAAAAGAACTAAACTATTTATACTAAGGCATAAACAACGGAAACTAATTACCTAAAAGCAAATGAATAATAATAAATAAAGTATTAAATCTAAACTAGTTAAATATAATGACGAAATAGCTTCAACTGTTTAGATCTCGAATCTGAAAAATATCTTGGCGAATCAACTCTTTCCTTCTTTAGATCCATTTCCTTCTTTAGCTTCAAGGGAGATTTATTTCCATAAATACGCGCTAGGACCCCTTGAGCGTCTTCGGTCCCCTTGAGCGTGCCCTCCTTGTATAGCGCGTTACTTTGTGCATCTCGATCCTTCACTCTCAATGTTCGGTCCCCTTCAGTATCCTTTGGTTCCCTTGCTCCTAGTTTAGCGCCTTGAGCGCTAGTCTTCTCGTTGAACTCGCTCTTGTCTCTTCTCTTAAGCTCGTTGTTTTCATGCTTGATCTTCCTAAATAACTCAAAGGCCTATCGATTTCCTACGATATCTCACTAAATACACATATTAGTTCATAAGGTAGTTTGATATCATTAAAACTAAGGCATTATCAGTTGTACGACCTAAGGGGCTAGTTCATACAACTAACAGTTATTGTATTTAATATTTTCTCAGTGACTTTGAATCGATGATTTGAGGTTACTGGCGGTAGTATCCCTTATTTTGGGGTGCTACAGATTTGGTATCACACCTAAAAGTTTTAAATATACTTTAAATTTAAAAAGTTCCAAAATATTTTAATACGTCACGGGATAAAATAAATAAAAATATTATATATATATTCAATTTGAATAAAACAATTATTTTAAAGTCAAAATATTATCTTGCCAAATCCTTATAAACTTTTTTGAAAATTTCTTCCCATCATGTTGGTTCTGTTCCACTTGAAGTAAAGTAAGATCAGATTCTTTTCCTAGCTTTCAGTTTCCTTATTAGTTTCCTCTCGTGATTGGAGTTTTGCTAGAATTACAAATCACATTACTCATGGATTTTCATTTAATTATTGCAATATCATAATGGATCATGTGATGGAATCCCAATCTAATATCTTGTTCCATAATTAGATGGCTAACAAGAAAAATACCTCTCGACGCGTTGGACCGAGCAATGCTTCACAAGCTTCTGCTTGAAACAAAGAAGTGCAAGATTCGGGATCCAGTTCACAAAACCATCTGGTGAACTGACATCAAGAGCAGGATAACCTGGAAGTTGTCCGAGTACAACTGCCCACTGATGCAGCTGCTCAATTTGACTTGAATGTTGACACGCTTGAAGCAATCAAGCAGATAATGGCTCAAGCAGTTGCTGGATTAACCGCTTATACGGTGCCCCATGCAACCCCTTTTCCACCAGTTCTTATCATAGATACTGAAACAGATGAGTCTACGCCTCATGATCGTGAGTCCGGAGACGAGCTATAGCTGGGCACTAAAGGCCATAAGCACTATGAAGCTTGGCTCCTATGATGGGACCGATGAAGCTGTGAAGGTCTCTTACTAGTTTTGTCCAATGGAATGGTTGGTCAGGAACATTGTCTACATTGAGGTTGAGAATGTGCACATATATATCTATATCTTAAAGATGTGGCGAGTTAGTGGTGGGAGTCCACTAGGTTAGCTGATCACCCTGAACAGAGTTGGGAGATGTTCAAAACAAAGATTACTAATTGCTTCTTCTCAAAGACTTTGAGAGAGGAGAAGAGTAAAGAGTTTCTCTACTTTAAGAATCATGGGTTGAAGGTGAAAGAGCTGGGATGTATCAATGGAGGAAGATAAGATCTAGCACTTCCATAAATGGATGAATTTTAGAATTACAACATATGATGTTGCGCCATGGTTGCTCCACTCTTTAGGAGTACATTGATGCAACAATCAAAACGAATTTATCCATGGATAATGCAAAGAAGGTTAGAAACTAGCAACGTCAGAGTGCTGGTAGCCAGCAGTACAACGGGTTCAAACGTCTGGCACCACCATCTAGTTTTTCCAAGGCATGCAAAGCCAGGATAGAGCCAGTTTAGTCAATGCCAATACAGTGCTATGAACAGAGTAAGGGTCCGGTTCAATGCTACAATTATGGACCTTCTTGTCATAAGATTGCACGAAGCCTAGAAGGACCTGCTTTACTTGTGGGAAGGATGGACATGTGCATGCATATTGTCTTAGGAAGAGGCAAGTTGGGTTGAGTCTCAACAATGGTCAGTGAGTTACAATAACCGACCTCAACAGAGACTTGCAAGGACTACTAATATTGTTGCTCATTTGAATGTTCATGACAAGGGTAAGGCTCCAGTTGCTTCAGACGGCCAGGGTAAGTGGTTGTATGAGATGCACGAGGCCGATGGACCAAATGCTCCAATAACACAAGGTACCTTATACCTCCATTTTACCTTCATATACATATTATTTGATTATGGTGCTACACACTCTTTTATCACATAATGTTGTGTCAATAAGTTAGGATTGAAATGCAACGATACATGCAAACCATTCATAGTAAATCTTCCTAATGGGGAATAGCTGATAGGGACCAATCAATTGTCGAGATTCCTAGTGACCCTCCAAGTTGGGAGTTTGAAGCTGACATAAACTATATTGCCATGGCTCCATACGACATTATTCTCGGGATAGATTGGCTGACATGTCATGGGGAGGTAATTGACTTTTGCAAAAGGACAATGACAGTTTCATCTGGGGGCCATCAAGTATGTAAGTTCAAGGGTTGGAATGACACCGATATTGAGAACTTTATTAATGCTATGGCATCGTTTAAGCTGCTTCGACAAGTGTCATTTAATCTGGGGGCCATCAAGTATGTAAGTTCAAGGGTAGGAATGACGCCGATAATGAGAACTTTATTAATGCTATGGCATCGTTTAAGCTGCTTCGACAAGGTTGTGTCGGGTATTTTTTTATTTGGATGCACCCGAAAAGGATGAAGTTCTAGTTCACAATATTCCTATTGTGTGTGAATTTGAGGATGTCTTCCTGGAAGAAATCCCAGGTCTATCCCCTAACCGTGATGTAAGGTTTACTATTGAGTTAGAACCAGGAACAACACTGATCTTGAAGGCACCTTACAGAATGACTATATTAGAAATGCAAGAACTGAATAAGTAGCTAGAAGAGTTGCTCAAGAAGGGATATATTAGACCAAGTGCATTGCCATGGGGTGCCTCCGTCTTGTTCATAAAGAAGAAAGACGGATCTTTTAGACTTTGTATCGATTATCGAGAGTTGAACAAAGTCATCAAGAACAAATACCCCTTGACGAGGATCGATGATCTTCTAGATCAGTTACAGGGTGCCAAAAGTATTCTTCAAGATCGATACGAGATCGGGTTACCATCAACTCAGGATTCGTGAGGAGGATATTCCAAAGGCTATATTTTGGATGAGATATGGGCACTATAAATTTGTAATCATGCTATTCGGACTAACAAATGCTCTTGTTGTATTCGTGGATTTAATGCACATGTGATTTAAGCAGTATCTGGACAAATTTTTTGTGGTGTCCATTGACGACATCCTGATCTACTCTCCAAATGAATGAACTAATGAAGAACATCTTCTAATTGCCTTATCAATTCTTCGGGAAAATCAGTTGTATACCAAGTTGTCCAAGTGCGACTTTTGGTTAAAGGAATTGTCCTTCCTTGGACATGTGATCAGCGAGAAAGGATTAATAGTTGATCCACAAGTTGTGGCTATTTGGAAGCAACCTTTGAATGTTAAAGAAGGGCACAACTTCTTGGGACTTGGAGGTTATTACAGATGGCTTGTGGAAGGATATTCAAAGATCGCCTTTCCCATGAGCGGTTTACTTTGCAAGATTCATAAGAAGTTCATCTGGGATGAGGAGTGTCTGGACAATTTCCACAAATTGAAAAAGTGTCTCACGTTTGTGCCAGTTTTTGTGTTGCCTGAAGGAACTGAAGGTTATGTGGTTTACAGTGATGCTTCAAATCAAGGTTTGGGATGCGTGCTTATGCAACATGGTAAAGTCATAGCATATGAATCTCAACAACTAAAGCCTTATGAGGCAGGAGTTAGCCATAGTGGTGTCCGCTTTAAAGATCTGGAGACACTATCTTTATGGTATCTATTGCAAGATTTCACTGACCATAAAAGTCTAAAGTATGTGTTCACTTAGAATAAATTGAATATGAGGCGGAATTGGTGGTTGGAGTTACTCAAGGATTAAGATATCGAGTTGCTCTACCATCTCCGAAAAGACAACGTTGTAGCCGAAACATTTAGCAGGAAAACAACGCATGAGACTGCTATAGCCTTGGTCACTGCTCATCCAGAGTTGCAGCGTGAATTTTTTATAAGTGAGAGTAAAGTATGGTTCAATCATCAAAAAGGGTATCTGAACATGTTGGAGATTCAGTCGACCTTTGACAGGCGTTTTACCGGTCGTTGTTCTTGTCAAAGATAAATCCAACTAAATATCCACTAGTTAAGCGACAAGTCGGAGTCGATTCCACAGGGAGCCACAACGATAGTTTCTTTCAAGCGTGTTACCAAAAGTAACAAGGGGGTTTTGGTTTGTAATTTTGTCGAAAGCAATAGTAACCGAAATTTGTTGGATTTTTGTAAACTTATAACAATGAAAAGCTCACTCTTTCAGTCTCATCACATTATTCTTATGGAAAGTTGATCATCGAATTCTAATAAAGTTATGTTCTTTTAAATAAATAATCTAGTTGTCCTACTCTTTGTTCATAAATAGCAACTAGTCCAAATAGTCCTAGAAACCCTTGTTGTATGCAATAACCAAAGAAATCCTAAGGTTCAACTACTCAACAGCATGAAGATCAAAGATATGTAGGCCTATGCAATACCATTGGCAAATCACCGGTACTCGACACAGGTTTATAATCTCTACAAAATAAGCACTCGCAAATAGTCTATGCTAATTCTGTTTGCTACCTAAAAGACAAGCCTTTTCAAATCGAATTATCAAGCCTAGCAGTATGAATGAATAATTAATCAACCTAGTTTTCAACCTAGATAAAATCAATACCAATCAATGACAATAAGCACAAGAGAAAATAAAACAATGCTAAAATTATTATTAGAACATAAACATAGAATTCTCACAAACAATTCCTAGAACAATGGCCTCAGCCTAAGAGTGAACTCGTAAGGACTTAGCCAGACATAGCCAAGAGAAAGCTATACATGATTATGGATAAACTAACCAGGGATGAAGGTAGAAGATGGTAGAAAGGTGGCAGCTTTCCTCTTGGTGGCTGAATTTCTAAGAACTTGAATGTAAAGTGGCAAAAGATCTAATCTAACCTAAAAACTAGAGGTATATATAGGGTCCAACCTATAAGGAATAAAATAACTAAGAATAAATGAATAAAATGGGAAAAACTAATAAAATATGATAAATCCCGGGCTTAAATCTGCAATTTGGGCCGGGTCCGCCAAAAGTCACGGTCGCTACTTTTCACCAATCTCTCAGGAACGTCTCAAGTCGCAGTCGCTACTTCTAGTTCGCGATCGCTACATCCATGTCGAGGAAAAGTCGCGATCGCTACTTTATAGTCACGACCGCTACTTCTTCTCCGAGGGAAACTCTCGACCGAGACTCCAAAGTCTCGACCGAGACTTCTTCGTCTTGGCTCGTCTTCGTCTTGAAACCTTCTCTCGGACTGGTCTTCGTCTTCTGCAAGCTTCCGAGGCAGCTCGGCTTCACCTCTCAGCTCTCCATGGGTGTAGGTGTGATCGTCTTCTCTCTAGCTCCGTCCCAAATGCACTAAAAGTGAGTACAAATAGGATCTCCATAATACAATACGACATAATAACGCTTAAGAGCATCCCGCAAATCTATAAGTGAACAATCATACTAGATTCCGGGAATACCACTCAATAAGCACTTAAACACCACTAATCCTAAGCTAATAGTCGCTAGTTACACCATATAATAAGCTCCTATCAAACCTCCCCACACTTAAACCTTGCTCGTCCTCGAGTAAGCAAAATAAAGCTCACTCCTCCTAAAAAGCACAAAGGTCTACAGTAAGTGTAAGAAAGCTTGCTAGCGACTATACTCCAAACTCCAAAGTGTATATAAGAAACATACTCCGATCTATCTCCTTATGTCTCCGAGATATCCTACCTGAAACCCTCCTTATCTCTCCACCTTCATATGACACCACTCCATAGCAATAATAATAATCGAACAAAGTGATGTGCTTTTAAGCACAAGTGGAATCCTATTCTCCTCTAAGGGTAAGGGTACATAGATATGACATAAATAAGGATAAAATCGAGTCTCTCACTCGCTTATACACTTCTTATTCCTCCTTCTTCTATTAATTTCCTAAACCACTAGATATAATGATAAATCCACAAATCACAACCACCAATCCTAATTTAAAATTCTGCATCATACAACCACAACAGTATGCATCAAACTCCAAGAAATAGTGAACTAATCCTAGAATCTAACTCAACCGCCGATAATATAAAACATCCTAATAAACTAATGGAATGGTAGATATGCAAAGTGTGGATTCAATAAGCTCATAAATAAGAGACATAAAAGGCTAAACTAACTCCTTATACCTCCTTGGTGAATCCTAGAAACCCGAGACATCTTTCTACTCCCTTCTTATGTCTCCTGCGCTATTAGATATGCAATCAATAAATTAATCACAAAACAATGTAATTTCGGCGCCCTTTTGGGGTTTCACCGAAATCTAAGTGGTAGGAACTATTCTTTCTATTCTTTTATTTTTCAGGCACCAACCTTTTTCCTTTTTAATCCTTTTTTGCTTGCCTGGTTTTTATTCTTTATTTTTCGTGACTTTTTCGATTTTTTTCGTCTCTTTTTCGATATATATATTTTTTTGTAGGAGCCCCCTTTTTGATCTATTCCTTTTTTACTCTCCTTGGGTTTTTTTCTGATTTTTTTAAATATAAAATGATGCAAGAGTTCAAAACAAGTAAAGAAGTTCATACAGACTCGATCAAAATACGACTCAAAATAGTTCAGCATAAAATAAGTAAGAAAGATAGATAAAACAAACACAAAAACCTCCTCCTCGGTACGGTAATTCCCTCCCCACACTTGAATAGCGCATTGTCCTCAATGCAGCAAAAGAGGACCTCATCAAATAGGTAAGGGAAAATACCGCACTCACTCCACAGCGTCATCATAATCACCATCATCATCGGACTCCTCCTCATCGTCGTCGTATGCATCGGCATTGTCCCCAGCCGGTGGATCGGGGTAGTGAGTGCGGAGGACTTCCCACTGCTGCCGCTGATACACCCATTGATGGTGCTGATACTCCTGGTCTCGCAGCATCTCCTCCCGGATGGCCATCATGTCGGCCTGGAACCGCTCCTGGTTCTGGACGATCGCCTGTGTAGTCGTCCGCATCTCACCAATCGCCGCCGTAATCTGGTCCATCTGGGTCGCCATGTGGGTCCGCCAATACATCTCATCCGAGTAAGGCTGTGAACCCGAATCGCTCGCGCCAGCGTCGCCGTAAGTGTGCTGGTACTCGGGCGCGGGGGCTGGCTGAGGTGCGAATGGAGCTCGGGCTGGGGCTGGGGCTGGTGGTGGTCCAGGGACGGGGAAGTGTTGGCCCTCAGGGATGACATCTGGCTGGATGTACGAATCGGCCCAAGACCCGAAGACAACGGGCTCATCTCTGGGATAGGTGATCTGAAATCCGTGCCCGTACATGTAGATGAGGTCTGGGCCATTTCTCCGCAACCAATGGTTCCTCGTGCACCAGGACTCGTCGTATAGGTGGCTCCCCCTCATAGGCTGATCTCGTGGTGGGCAGCCGGCCTCGATAGCAAGAAGACTGATCATGCTGCCTACGGCAATGTCGCCGAACTGTGGCTTCTGCGACTCCTGACAGGCACGGACGAACTAGGTGGGCCAGTCGGGGACGTAGAATTCGCACTCAAACGAGAATACGTACATCAAGAAAAGCTGGTGGACCGAGATTTTGTTATTCTCGGCTTTGTTCCCGAAGCACATCGCCACCACCTTGTGGATGAGGCGCCACTGCGGGAAGGCTACGAAGGTATCTGTGGTGCGTCGGGCGTCGTACGCCTCTCCCGATCCTCTGATCCACCACTCCTTGACTGTCTCATTGTCTACGTCTCTATCCCAGTTCCTCCTCTTCATCACCCCAAATGCGTCTGCAATCTGCTCATGGGTGAGTCTCCATGTCCTGTTGCTCAACCAACATTCAATATGCACCACCCGGTCGGTGCGATCGTCTAGAGTCACGGACAGGGTACGGAGGAATTCCCGAGTGAAGTTCGGGAATGTGGGCGTGCTCAACCCCAGGAAACCCCCTAAACCGGCCTTGGCGAACATCGCGTGAGCACCTCATGCAATCTCATATTGTCCAACAACACCGTGTCCGGGAAACGAATCTTGACGATCTGTTTGTTATTGACTATCTGCTCTAACTCATCCATCGATCTCCTCTGCCTCTTAGGAGCCATTGATCACACAGCACAACACAACACAATTCCCAGCAGAAATAAGGTGGTCACAGCCACAAATCGACAAGATCAGATCGCTCGAACATACCTGAAATGCGTACTTTTCCGAATGTCGTGGTCGAAACTGTAAATGTCACGGTCGAGAAAGTTGGACCGTGGCAAAGTCATGGTCGTGACAGGAAAGTAGCGGTCGAGACTTCTCCTCGAATTAAAAGTCGCGGTCAAGAGCCAAAAGTCGCGGTCGCGACTGAAGAACACCGACGGAAACCTCCGTCTTTCGATCCCCTTTTTGGCTTCGTTTGGCCTCCTCTTCGATCACCACTTCAGATCTGGACTCTATGGATCAATTCCGGCCTAAAGAAGGTGGTTTGGTGGAGGAAAAACAAGGATTTGGAGGAGATTTGAGAAATTGGGGTTTTTGGAGAAATTGGTCGATTGTGGACGAATTTGGACGAATCCGATGGGGAAAATGATGGAGGGTTGTAGAGGTGATGATTTCGGGTGGAATGAAGGTCAAAATCTAGATGAATTGAGGGGTTGCAAATTTTTGGGGTTTTGGGTTGAGAGTGTTTTAAGGAAGAAGAAGAAGGGAAAGAGGGGAAATGGGGGTCGCGGTCGGTATCACGACCGTGTAGCGGTGCGTGTCACGGCCGCGACATAGTAGTCTCGACCACGACTTTTTAGCCGAGGCGTGTTTTTCGCGTTTTTCTCGTCTGCTCCTTTCTACATGTTCGTCCCGTTATTTTCCCTGAAATAAAAACATTAAAAACTAAACAAAACAAAGGGATTAGCGTTAGTGAAAATCCCCCGGGTTGCCTCCCGGTCAGCGCCTTATTTAACGTCCCGGCACGACGTACAACAACTCATTCAACGTTTTTCAATCCTTTACGGATCGCATCGTCTAGCAGTAATTTCTTAAACCATGGATGGAAAGGTTTGAACCTTAGACCATTCTCCTCTTTCACTACCCACACTTGTTTGGGTTTCTTCTCCGTTTTCTTCTCCGCACACTTGTTCTTGGCTCGACCTTTCGCCTTTCCTTTCGCTTTCTTGGGTACCTGCACAACAGCTTTAGCAGGTTTCTCTCCCTGTTTGGTTAGCGAGGTGGGGCCACTGCCCAAAACAGCATCAGTTTCAAGTTCGGAGATTTTTATGACATCATTTATGCAAAACACAGAGCTTTCATCTAGGGGTTGTGGCTTAGTACCAAATATATTGAATTTAACAACTTCCCCATTAAATCCGAGCGTCAGCGCCCCGGTATCTAAATCAATTTTTGTCTTAGACGTCCGCATAAATGGTCTACCTAGCAGGACAGGTGTGGCATGCTTCTCATATTTATCATCCAGAACATAGAAATCTGCAGGAAATACAAGGTTTTCTACTTGAACCAACACATCTTCAACCAACCCTCTCGGGTAGATCGTTGATCCATCGGCTAATTGCAAAACTATTCATGTTTTACTCATGCGTCTTAGATTTAATAATTCATAAATTGAGAAAGGTAGAACATTTATCGAGGATCCTAAATCTAACATGGATTTATTAATTTTAGTTGTACCTAGGGTGCACGGGATGGTCATCATAAATGGGTATGTGCGCTTAGTAGCCATTGTCGGTTGAATGGCTGCGGAGACCCTTCCGCTCACCTGGACCTGCTGCGTCCCTTGCAGCTTCTCGGTTGCTTTCTTAGTGCACATCTCCTTCAAACGCGTAGCAAAGAGGGGTACCTTTTTGGCGAGTTGGAGTATATATTGGTTTCCATGGCACTTCCCGAACCTTTTAAGGATCTCTGCGTCATTCCGAGCGTCGTCCTCAGAAAGTCGCGGTCGAGAATCAATGTCGCAGTCGCTACTCTTTTCGGAAAATTTTGGATCACCGCCTTCTTGATCGCTACTTTTGAGTCGCGGTCGCGAGTTCTACTCGAAGTCAATGTCACGGTCGAGAGTCTAATGTAGCGATCACGAGTTTCTCTCGGGGTAAATGTCGCGGTCGTGACTCTTGTGTAGCGGTCGCGACTTTTCTGCAGATTCATCCTCCTTCTCCTTTTCATCGGGCCTTAGCTCTCCTACAGTCGAGATGACACTTACATTTTCTCGCGGTGCTGCCACAGCCTGAGATGGTAACTTTCCCGATCCCTGCTGTTGAAGATTGTTCACTGCCTCCGCTATTTGCGTCGCTTGCTTCTCTAAGCTCCTTATACTTGACTCCGTTGTTTGCACGTGGGCTGTGAAATGCTTGGACAAGGACTCGATCATCTCCCTCAGCGATGGATCCTCATTCCTTGGTTGGTATGGCGCACGGTATTGATTGTTGAATTGGAGCGGCCTGTTCTGCGCCCCGGATGAATCTCCCCACCGAAATCCGGGATGGTCGTTCCCTCTCGGGTTGTAGTTTCCCTCTCGTTGGTTGTAATTATTATTGTTGTTCTCGAAGCAAGGACAAGGAGGTCCGAATCCTCCTACAACGTGCACCTCTGCGATAGTCTGGTCCTGGAGCTGTGGACACATATCGGTGGAATGGGTCTCGTCTGCACAAATGCAGCAAACTCTCGCACGCTTCGCATTACCAACGGCGAGGCTCTTTATCATACTTTTGAGTTCAGCTATCTCGCTCTTCCATTCCGGCTCTCCGGCCCTCGGCAATCTCGTTCAATCGCGCTCTGGCTTCAGCGGGAGTCAAATTCAGCATGCTCTCGTTGCACGCAGCATCCACCAATCGTCTCTCATTATCTAACAACCCATTATAAAGGTGGGTTACTAGGTCCTTCTCCTCGAATCCATGAAATGGGAAACTCGCACACAGTCTTGTGAACCTCTCCACGTAGTCATATAACGTCTCAGCGTCCCTGTTGTTCCACCATTGCTATCGCCCTTTTTAGTGCAACCGCCTTCTTCGACGGGAAATATTTGTTGAGGAAGGCTTTGTGAAGCTTCTCCCATGTGTCGATACTTCCGATGGGCAGCAAGTAATACCACTGGCGCGCGCTGTCTTTCAGCGTAAGACCAAAGGCTCTCATCTTGATTTGCTCGTCGGTGACGTTATTTGGTTTGCTGCAGCTGCAAATGTCGTGGAACTCGCTTAAGTGCATAATTGGGTCTTCCCCAGCTGATCCATGAAATTTCGACAATAAATTGATGAAGCCGGTCTTAAGTTCGAACGTGACGCCATTATTCAGGGCAGGTGGCATCACTCCTAGACGTTGTTGCGTCAGATCTGGGTCTGTAAGCTCTTTTAATGTTCTGGCCGCCATTGATTCGATTACCAAATTCTGTAGAGATTGTCGTAGATTGCGTAGATGCACCCGCTCTATCTCTGGAATAAAATCAAGTAAATCTGAATTAGTGGCTCGTGTGTGGACCATAAGATAGGTCCACACCAGGATAACACACAAAGAAACAAACTATGACAGTTGGCTCCCCGGCAACGGCGCCAAAATTTGACAGGCGTTTTACCGGTCGTTGTTCCTGTCAAAGATAAATCCAACTAAATATCCACTAGTTAAGCGGCAAGTCGGAGTCGATTCCACAGGGAGCCACAACGATAGTTTCTTTCAAGCGTGTTACCAAAAGTAACAAGGGGGTTTTGGTTTGTAAGTTTGTCGAAAGCAATAGTAACCGAAATTTGTTGGATTTTTGTAAACTTATAACAATGAAAAGCTCACTCTTTCAGTCTCAGCACATTATTCTTATGGAAAGTTGATCATCGAATTCTAATAAAGTTATGTTCTTTTAAATAAATAATCTAGTTGTCTATGCAATAACCAAAGAAATCCTAAGGTTCAACTACTCAACAGCATGAAGATCAAAGATATGTAGGCCTATGCAATACCATTGGCAAATCACCGGTACTCGACACAGGTTTATAGTCTCTACAAAATAAGCACTCGCAAATAGTCTATGCTAATTCTGTTTGCTACCTAAAAGACAAGCCTTTTCAAATCGAATTATCAAGCCTAGCAGTATGAATGAATAATTAATCAACCTAGTTTGCAACCTAGATAAAATCAATACCAATCAATGACAATAAGCACAAGAGAAAATAAAACAATGCTAAAATTATTATTAGAACATAAACATAGAATTCTCACAAACAATTCCTAGAACAATGGCCTCAATCTAAGAGTGAACTCGTAAGGACTTAGCCAGACATAGCCAAGAGAAAGCTATACATGATTATGGATAAACTAACCAGGGATGAAGGTAGAAGATGGTAGAAAGGTGGCAGCTTTCCTCTTGGTGGCTGAATTTCTAAGAACTTGAATGTAAAGTGGCAAAAGATCTAATCTAACCTAAAAACTAGAGGTATATATATAGGGTCCAACCTCTAAGGAATAAAATAACTAAGAATAAATGAATAAAATGGAAAAACTAATAAAATCTGAAAAATCCCGTGCTTAAATCTGCAATTTGGGTCGGGTACGCCAAAAGTCGCGGTCGCTACTTTTCACCAATCTCTCAGGAACGTCTCAAGTCGTGGTCGCTACTTCTGGGTTGCAATCGCTACATCCATGTCGAGGCAAATTCGCGATCGCTACTTTATAGTCACGACCGCTACTTCTTCTTCGAGGGAAAATCTCGACCAAGACTCCAAAGTCTCGACCGAGACTTCTTCGTCTTGGCTCGCCTTCGTCTTGAAACCTTCTCTCGGACTGGTCTTCTTCTTCTGCAAGCTTCCGAGGCAGCTCGGCTTCGCCTCTCAGCTCTCCATGGGTGTAGGTGTGGTCGTCTTCTCTCTAGCTCCGTCCCAAATGCACTAAAAGTGAGTACAAATAGGATCTCCATAATACAATACGACATAATAACGCTTAAGAGCATCCCGCAAATCTATAAGTGAACAATCATACTAGATTCCGGGAATATCACTCAATAAGCACCTAAACACCACTAATCCTAAGCTAATAGTCGCTAGTCACACCATATAATAAGCTCCTATCAACCTTGTTAGAGCAAATGAAAGAGAAACATGTTGATGATCTCGTCTTGGTAAAACTATGCAGCGAAGTCCAAGATGGAAAGGCAACTGGGTTTTTGATACAGGATGATGGATCACTTTGGTTTTAGAATGGCATTTATGTGCCTGATGTTGTAGAGATTCGTCAATTAATTCTGAAGGAAACTCATTCTTTGGCATATTCGGTACATCCATGCTCAAGTAATATGTATAAAGACTTGAAGAGGAACTTCTGGTGGCCAAATATGAAGTGGGGTAATGCAGAGATTGTGTCAAGATGTTTGACTTGCAAGAAGGTGAAGATTGAACATCCTAGACCGGGAAGAGAGTTGTAACCTCTTCTAGTACCAGTACAGAAATGGGAAGACATTTCCATGGACTTCGTTACCAGATTGGTGCTCATTTTGTCTCTATCAAGTCGACTTGGGGAACTCAAAAGTTGACTAAAGTGTTTTTGCACCAGATAGTACATCTTCATGGTACACCAAAAATTGTATTCTCTGATTGAGATGGTTGTTTCATGTCAAGGTTCTAGAAAGAACTACATAAAGCAATGTGAACGTAGTTGAGATCAGTACTGCTTTTCACCCACAAATAGATGGTCAGTCAGAAAGGAAAATTCAGACTCTTGAAGACATGTTGAGAGTCTGAGTCCTTGATCGAACCTCGAGTTAGGAAAACAACTTAAGTCTGATATAATTCACTTATAACAACAATTGTCATGCGACCATTAAGATGGCCCCTTTCGAAGCCTTGTATGGTCGAAAGTACAAATCGCCAATTTTTCAGGATGAGAATGCTAACAATATTTGGTTGGCTCCCGAGCTATTCGAAAGGATTGCCTCAGATGTTTCATGGATCAGACATCGAATGCTCACAGCCCATAGCAGACAGAATTCCTATGCATACTTAAATTGTAGAGTTGTCGAGTTCGGAGTTGCTGACAAGGTATGTGTGCGAGTGTCTCCATCGAACGGAGTGCTCAGATTCGGTAAGCAATGGAATCTTAATCCTTGCTATGTTGGACCATTCGAAATCCACGATCGAGTTAGATTGTTGGCTTATCGTTTGGCATACCACCCGCCAGCACACCCAGTGCAAAATATCTTACATGTGTTCATGTTGAGGTAAAACGTGCCAAATGAATCTCGTGTTCTCAATTATGATGATATCAAGATTCCAGAGAATGGAACGTATGAGGAGATACCCGTTAGTATACTAGAACGAACGGAAAATCAATTGTGTTGCAAGATGATTCTACTCGTCAGAATTCTGTGGTCAAAGTCTGAATCCAAAGAAGTGTCTTGGGAAAACTGGGAGACTGAAGTCGATATGCGTAGTCGTTATCCTGAATTGTTTTACGCATAGTCTTCTTTTGGTAAGTTTCGGGGTCCAAACTTTTCTTAAGGGGGTAGTATTAATAACCCTCCCTTTATACCTTAATAATGAAGTTGATACTTAATTAGATATAACTAAACTTTAATTATATCTTCAAGAATTATCTTTACTTTTAAAAACACCTTGAAAAGACCTACAATTAAATTGAAGGTTGAAATTATCCTAGAATGGTAATTTATTTCCAACTTTGAGAAACCTATGGGTAAATCACCATCACCATCCCCATCATTTCATCAAGTATTTGTAGGTTTCCTCCTCCTCCTCATAGACCTACTATTGCAGCCTCTTCCTCCATGTGAGAGTTAATGCATTCTTATCTCTTCATCAGGTATCTTCATCATCACCATTGTTCTATAAATGAGGAGCTTCTTTCTCACTTTCACTCACAACCCGAATCTGAAATCCTCCCAATTACTCTAGTTCGAGCCTTTATTTACTTGTTTTGACTAAAAAAATTGAATTTATCTCACTCGAATTTAGTAGATTTCAACTCTTGAATCATCCAATTTGATTTCCGAACGATATCAATTCAACTCCGAAAATTGTAAGTCATCCTTACACTCTGATTTTTCGGCCACTTTTGTTTTTTTGTATTTATAAACTTTTTGTCAATCTTTTTCTGATATTCTTGGGTCTAAACTGTAGTTCAACTTGATAAAAATTCAAAAGAACCAGTCTCATCCAGTTTCGTAGTTATTTGACCCCCGAACAAGCTATTTGAAGTTCATGGCGCAACCACCCTCTAATTCTTGGCATGGATAGTAATTACTCATAGTTTCTATTTTTCCTAATATATATTTCATCTTTTCTTGATGTTCTTGATTCTAAATTATATTTTGTGTTTATATGAATCCAATGATATCAACCACGTCCGTTTTCATTGTCATTTGATCCCTAAACGAGTTATTACACAATTCAGCAAACTGTTTTCAGACGTGATCAGTAAAATGCTTCACGGTTTTTTCGCCTTTTCCAGAGGAAGTAATTAATTTTTTATGTATTTTATTGATTCTAAATTGTAGTTTGTTTCGATACAAAGCCAACAGTACCAACCATGTCCATTTCTGTCTACGGATGGGCCTTAAACAAGAAGTTTGAACTCAGTTGTGCAACAACATCTGTTCTGCCGAATTCTATTCGGGTTTTTGGTAATACTCTAAGAATTATGTCATTAATTATTTCATTGAATCTACAAACAAATAATTCGATTTAAGATAACATGTATACGTATGCTCATATGTCCTTCCAATCGATTCGTTCAGGAATCGACTCCGTCAACCAGAAATCTTATCTTTGTTCAATACGTATCAACATCTTCCAATCTAAGGCAAGTGGAGGTTCTCTCTTGATTATTTCATTTATTCCATATGTGTTAATTAATAATGAATCAATTGTTATATTAAAATTGAGATAAATTTATTCTCTTGTGTGGTTGGGAACATCCTAATCCTAATCTTAATCCTAATCTTAATCTAATTCTAATATATTATAAATTTAGGTTTTTGTAGTTGCTTTGTTCACTAACGTCTTCATTGATTTTTTTAGTTGCTTTGTTTTTGTTGAGTCACTTAATTACTCTCTCTTTATTCATTTAATAGCTCTCTCATTCATTCATTTAGGGTCAAATTCAAGTAATTTGCCACTCTCCTCATTTACCAAACAAAGAGGTCCAATCTATTTATCATTTAATAATTCATCTATGTGATATTATTATTATACTTTGTTGTTGACATGAGGGCTCGAGTGTAAATGATAATACGTTTTATTATATTTTTTCCATTGTGTATCATTAATACATCTTTTATGTGATCTCATTATTATAGTTTGTTTTTATTTGTTACTAATGAACTATTTTTTGTTATCTCTATATATTTTTAGTTTTGCAATAAAGGATCTATATCTATGTACTCCCTAAGTTGATTTATAATTATCGAAACTGGAATTATATTATTACTATATATTTTCTATAAAGAGCATATTACAATAAACATACCATATGAATATTATTAGTCTGATTTTAGTCGAGCAGCTATCTAAATGAACCCAAGAAAATGATTCTCATAAAGAATAATAATATAATAAAAGTATTATATGAATATTAGTAGTATGGTTTTAGTTGAGTTACATTTCGAACAGTCCAATAATCCTATTTAAGTGAGCCCAAGAAAATAATAATCATTTACTTTTTTACATAAATTTAGGTTTATGTAGTTGCTTTGTTCATTAATGCCTTCATTTGACTTTTTTGTAGTTGTTTTTGTTTTACCTTGAGTCACTTAATTACTCTCTCCTTTAATCATTTAGTAGCTCTCTCATTCATTCATTTATGTCAAATTCAAGTAATTTGCACTTTTCTCATTTACCAAACAAAGAGGTCCAATATATTTATCATTTAATTGTTTATATCTTATGTTTTATCATGATAATTAGATTTTCCGAGTTAGATTATGTGAGATTTGGAGTTACTAACAATCTTTTCTTCAATTTTTTATTTTCTTACGATTTTTTTTTCCATGTTTTCTAGCCTATGTACTTCATAAAAGTTGGATTGAATATTCAATAATTTAGAGGACTTTTATATAGTAATTACTACGAGGATATTTATTGTGAAAACCTGACTCTTAGCAATAAAATTGTAAGAAAGTACATAATTAATAAGTAATCTATTATAATTAAAGCTATCCACTTTAAGTAATCTTTCTTCCACTTTTTCAAGCATATGCACTTAATAAAAGTTGAATTGAATGTTAAAAAATTAGAGAATTTTTATATTGTTGTAATTAGGGGATAGTTGTAATTATAATTGACTATTTATTTATGACTACGAAGATATTTTTTTGTAAAAATCTTACTCTTAAAATTTTTGTGAATATTTATATGGTTGTAATCAATTTTCTACTTTAAATTTTTATTCCTTGCGTTTTTTCATAACAATTAGATTTTCCGAATTGGATTACGTGGGGTTTTTAGTTAGTAATAATTTTTCTTTATTATTTCCTATTCTTTTGCAATTTCTTTATACCATTTTTTCTAGCTTATGTACTTTATAAAAGTTGGATTGAATATTCAATAATTTAGAGAATTTTTATATAATAATGAAAACGAGGATATTTATGGTGAAAATCTAACTCTTAGAACTAAAGTTATGAAAAAATATGCAATTAATAAGCAGTCTATTATAATTAAAACTATCAAATCTAACAAAAAAAAGTAAAATCTATCCATATTAATACATGTGCAAATATGTCCGCATATCAAAACTCAACGAAAATTTTGACCACTTGGATGTGTATAAAAAAACATGTTACAGGTTGAGATTTTCAGCCTCCTACATTGAAAACTTAATGAAGTTTCCTTCTCTTTGAGGTGTATAAAAGGAGATCACAAGACCCTCGGTAGAAATGGGTTTTTATGTTTCTCTTATTATTCAAGTTGAGCTTAAAACAATAAAAGCTCAATGATCAATTTTCCAGTTTAAAATTTTATTTCGTACGTTTTATCATGAAAGTTAGATTTACCGAATTGGATTATGTGCGATTTTCAGTTAATAACAATCTCTCTTCAAATATTTTTTTCATAATTTCTTTCTTCCATTTTCTAGCCTATGTAGTTCATTAAAGTTGGTTGAATAATCATTGATTTAGAGATTTTTTATATAGTAATCACTACGAGGATATTTTTTGTGAAAATCTAACTATTAACTCTAAAATTATGAAAAATATATAACTAATAAGTAGTCTGTTATAATTACAACTATCCCCTTTAACCAAAAAAGTTAAACTATCCATATTAACACATGTTTAAATATTCTCGCACGTCGATACTCAATAAAATTTTTGACCACTGGATGTGTATAACAAGTCATGTTACAGATTGAGATTTTTGAGGCTCCCACATAGGAACCTTAATGAAGTTTCATTCACTTTGAGCTGTATAACAGGATATCACAAGACCCGGGTAGAAATGGTTTTTTTGTTTCTCTTATTATTCAAGTTAAACTTAAAAAAAATAGAAGCCCAATAATCATTTTTCCAGTTTAAAACTTTTATTTCTTACGTTTTATCATGACATTTTCTGAATTAGATTATGTGGGATTTTCAGTTACTAACAATCTTTCTTTAATTTGTTTACGATTTATTTCTTCCATTTTTTTCTAGCCTAGGTACTTCATTAAAGTTGGATTGAATATTCAATAATTGAGAGAATTTTTTTATAGTAGTGACTATGGGGATATTTGTTGTGAAAATCTAACTCTTAGCACTAAAATTGTAAAAATCTGACTCTATGGGGATATTTGTAGTCTAGTATAATTATAACTGTCCACTTTAACCCCCAAAAAAAGTAAAAAAATGTCCATATTAACACATGCTCAATTATTCTCCCACATCGAAACTCAATAAAATTCTCGACCATTGGATCTATATAAAAGTCATGTTATAGGTTGAGATTTTTTAGCCTCCCACATCGAAAACTTAATGAAGCTTTCTTCACTTTGAGGTATATAAAAAGAGATCACAAGACCCCCGATTTTAATGGGTGTTTATGTTTATCTTATTATTCAAGTTCAGCTTAAAACAATAGAAGTCCGATAATCAATTTTCCAATTTAAAATTTAAAAACATTTTGATTCATTTTTTATCGTATTCGAGTGTATACGGGTATGTGGCCATTTTTATCATGTCCATGTTACACAGTCTATAACCTATTAATTTTTACAAAAGTATTATTCTCATTTCATTCCTATATTTCGTATATCAACATTTAGATTGATCAAAATTTCTACATGAATAAACCAAAGTTTGTCTCAACTGGTCAAAAAGCTAAGCAAGAATATATAAACTACGATATTAAATAATCAAAACATGAGGATAACACATCCGCGTGTTTCTTAACAATTTACATTAAACACATACCATATAAATAAGGCACTTCTTTTTTATTCATTCTTTCTTACTTTCTAAAGAAACTTTACTACTCTCGGTACTGGACGCACCACTTCCGCCAGAAGCTCATCCAGAACCGGCGGAAGCTACACATCCAGGTGCGGCAATAGGATCAATGCAAGTACTCCTGGAACTTGTCATGCCACTTCCCCCGGAAGCGGTTATCTTCCAAATGCACTGCAATCATCAAGCTTCGGTCCTTTTTGCATAAAATAACTAAAATAGAGTCTTTTTCACCATATTTTGACAAAAAATAATTCGATGTACTACCCTATAGCATTATCGAGATGAGTATCAATGTGATTTTCTTGTCTATAACTATGCTTCGATTCATTTAGATGTTGTATAACTTATTCCGAGTCTAATTGGCGATCAATTCGTAAAATAGTATTTGATTACTATCTAAAGCAAAACCGAGATGGAGATCGAGTGTCTTCCTTATCGATAACTGTGTTTTTTTCCATTCGGGTATCACATAACATGTCATGTGTCTATTTAACAAGAATTTGATGAAATATTAAGTGATTTATTAACCTATAGTAGAAATGTGATCAATATTGAAGTAATCCGCGAAAAATAGTCTTTATTTACTATGTGCGATGAATAACACATAATAGACATTTTTCATTAATAACAACATGAAATAATGAAAAATCGATACAAAAATATATACACATCCTGAATGGAAAAAATATACTCATTTTGAATGTTAAAATTAACCGTGTCTAATAGTTTTCATCCTTGAAGTGTACAATATCATGATTTAATATATATTCCTTTCTTGAAAGCCATCTATGACGTGAACATTTTACTACCCGCGGTAGCTAGCGGGCAAGTACTGCCGGTTCCTGACGTGGCAGAAATCTCGATTTTGCACGTGGACAAACTGGTTGTAGCTTCTATCCCCGTTCTGGCGGTGGTTGTGTGCAATTTCTAGAGGTAGTGATGTTGCGTTAGGAAGTAAATTTAAAGTATGTCATTTAGTAACACCCTATAAATAATGTTCAATATATATAATCTCTTAAAAAGACAAAAATCCGCGCGAAGCACGGGTATTAGAAACCTAGTTAATTATAAATCTAAAATGAATATCATATTTAGGTTGTATGCATATAGTCACTACACTTATTATATATATTTATATACATTATTTATGTTGTGAATTGATGTGGATATAAATGTATAGGTAGTACGAGTATTCGTAGGAACACTATGTACCTCGCGAGGTCTAGTTGTTTCTTTATAACTGGGTATTAGGAGGATGTGCTCTAATGTCTTTTGGTCATTACCATATCCTTATAAGCGGATATAAGTGGTGGTGCACTTAGCTAGTGCCGACAATCAGGATTATTTCCTTCATTCTCATTGCCAGACATTATTGAAAGCTTCAACATAATGATCATTTTGGAAGTAAGAAAGATAAAGAGCACTTGTGTGCCTAATTAATGTGTTCCGTACAATTAGTAGAACCTGGAAAATTGTCTAGTCTCCTAGTTAAGTAAGTCATCTTTCCAATCTGAATTCGCACAACACGTATGCTGTGAGGTTGATTGTTTACCCAATTATTCATGGAAGGTTGTTTATAAAACTATTGTTGTGAAATACTTAAACTGTTCCCACACAAATATTTATATATATTATATAAATAATTCTTATAAGACTCAATTCCGTTGGAATCTTCTCTTGATATAATTAATTCCTATAAGACTCAATTCCATTGGAATCTTTTTTGTTATACATATTTATATATCTTTTCCTAACTCAGTGGAAGTGTCGGAGTTGCCCTCACATATCGGCTTTTATTCGAGAAACAAACATGACTTAACTAGATACGACTATATAGAACCTCACATAAACTCCACTTGCATTGTATTTCATTATACTAATCGGCCACTATTCTCCTTGCATGGTTGGCTAGTGTTATCCGTCCATATATGGCACATCAGGTGGTTGTTTCCGAGGAGTGAAGAAGATTCAGGATGTTGGACAGTTGCAAGTTTTTGTTTTTGTTTATTTTTAGTTACGTTATGATCTTATATTGGATATTTATATTATTAAGTCTTTTTCTATGTTTATTATTGGATTTGGATTTAAAGAATTGTAATCTTTTCTTATGACTTTGTAAGATGCTTTAAGATCGTTATAAATGATTTACTGAATGTTATTGTATTTAATATTTTTAAAAGCCTATGTGACTTTGAATAGATGATTTGAGATTACTAACGGTAATATCTTGATTGTATTTTGGGGGTGTTATAGGACAAGGGTCGTCAAGTGAGTCTGACCGATCCCAACAGTCATGGAACATCCAAAGTCAGGAACTTTTTCTCTGTATGTTTCATCCAATGATGCATGTGTTTGACTTAATATCTCTATTGGAGATTGGAGTAGAAGAACATATATGCAATCATGCAATAGTTGATGCAGAATCCATGGCAGAAAACAATTAGGGAATAAAATCCCCCATGTCATTACTGTGAGATGCAATGCTCTATATATAGAGCTTACACAAGCATAATTCCAATGGAGAAGGTTCTAGACTTGGGTTACATATATTTGGGCCTAACTAACACAAGTGAGTCCAGCTGAGTAATGGGGCCTTACTATCCCCCTCGATCCCAAAGGGACAAAGGCGGAGTTGGGAGCGCAATTCTAGGAATCATTCTATAAGAAGAGGTTTGTCGAGAGCGTCTGTACATTGGTCTTTATAAGAGATGAATGAGACCCTAACTGACTTTTACTTGACATGTTCCTATACGAAGTGGTAGTCAAGGATAAGATGCTTGATCCGGTGATGGAGGAGGGGGTTGACGGAAGGGAATATAGCTCCTAGGTTGTCACACCATAGAGTTAGATCAAGTGGTAGCAAAATCCCAAAGTCGCCCATGAGTGATCAAATCCAGATGGTCTCGCAATCCACATTGGAATGATACGGTACTTGGCCTCCACGACAGAGAAAGAGACGGTCTGCTTCTTCTTAGACGTCCAAAAGATAAGGTTCAGACCACGATAGATACAATAGGCACTAGCAGATTGCTGATCTTTGTGATCAACATCCAATAGGCATCAGAGAAACCCAAAAAGGAAATGATCCATATGAGAAGAAATGTGGAATCGTACACAATGGTGTTGAGGTAGCAAAGGATCTGTTGGAAACCTTGCCAATGTTTCTCATTGGGGGAGTGATTGTCTTAACACACACACGGTTGAAGGTAAATGAGATGTCGGGGTGAGTAAAGGCCAGGTATTGTAGGCCATTGAAGAGGCAAAATTAAAGAGAGGGATCCTATAAATCACCCACCGGCACGAAGCTTGTTAAAAAGGTGGGGGCATTAGAGTACTAACTGTCTTGGAATTAGTCATATTGGCCCATGCTACTAGGTCTTGGATGTACTTGGTTTGAGAGAGATGGAAGCCCTCCAACGTGCGGGTCACTTCAATACCTAGAAAAAAATGAAAAGCACCAAGATCCTTGACCGGAAATTGGGGTGATAAGTCACGTATGAAAGCATCCGAGATATTAGTAGCGGAGGATATAACAAGCAGATCATCAACATACAAAAAAACGAAAACGACATCTACTCCCCGACGATGGACAAACAAAGAGGTGGCTACAATGGATGCCTGAAAACCAATGACAATAAGGGCATCAGAGAGAAGAGAAAACCAAGAACGAGGTGCTTGTTTAAGGTCATAAATAGAATGCTTAAGTTTGTAAATGTGAGAAGGAAAGGAGAGTTGAACAAAACCCTGGGGTTGAACAATGTAGATGTATTTTTGAAAGGATCCGTGGAGGAAGGAATTTTAAATGTCCAGTTTCCGGATTAACTAAAGATGCATAGCCGCCAAAGAAAGGAGAAGGAGAATGGTGGAAGGCTTGGGAATCAGGATAAATATTTCATCATAATCAAGACCATGAACTTGAGTAAACCCTTTAACCACTAATTGGGCCTTACGTCGTTCAATACTCCCATCCAAAAGATTTTTGCTCTTGAAAACTTACTTGACACCCAAAGGATTGGTGAAGTGAGATCCCGGAACAAGGCTTCATGTATTGGTTGGAGGGAGTGAAATTCAAGGGGCATTGCATGCCGTATTCTTGGTGTTTGGATTCTTCAATAAAAGAGGTGGGCTCGTCCAGGGTGTAAGAAACGGTGCATGCCAAGTCGGTTGGATGTGGCCAAGGTACGGTACCTTCTGATTGCACTAATTAGCTGTAAATGTTTGATTTTGATCTAGTGTTCATGGTGTGGGTACTGGGTAAATGGCTTGAAGAGGGATGCGGACTAGTGGGTTGAGGCAAAACCAGCGGCCCATCAAACAAAGGCGGTTGGGTAATAGAGAATTGTGGAGATAGTGGGCTTGATCATGTGATCTTGGTGGAGTGTTTTGGGCTTGGGAAAAATTACGTGCAGGTGGTCGGAGATAGCTGGGCCAGCAAACAGTGTTGGTAGAGTCGGTAATGGAGCAACTTCAGTGTGCTTGAAAAACTTAGCTCTTCGCTTCATCTCCCTCTTCATTCGAACATACCAGTACAAACCATAAACCATAAACCATAACACCAATAGCATTATGCCAAAACTAACGCTTGATTCTGCATAGTGCATGAACAAATGATGAATGCACATGAAGTAGAAGAAAATATACCATCATTAACTTAAAAGGTACTAAAAATAGTATATTGGAATATTGATGACAAACTACTTTAGCTGTTATTTTATGCAACTTAAAATAAGGAAGGTGCCAAGAAAAGGTTCCTATTCGAGTAAGTATTAACTACCGGGTCAGAGGTCCGGGAGTATTGCATGTGTGCTAGAGTAAGGTTTGGCAAGACTTTAATAGGGTTGACTTATTGTTGGGGGACGATTAGGGTTCAAGCTGATTAGTTGATTGCCACTACGACGAGGGGTGCGGTGCAGGGGCCTTTCCCTTGGGACATGGTACAATATTTATCTTTTAGGGATATATCAATGTAGAAAAAAAAGTCTAGAGCAAAAGGAGAGCATTTTACCTTGGCATCCATAAACCAAAAATAGACCCCCTTCAAATTTAAGTATCGCAATTGCAAATCACGCCTTGAATGTCATTAAAAAAAAAAGTTGAGTCAGAATGAGAACTTTCTTGAATGCATAGTTACTCCATAACCATGACAATTGAAGTGGGACTGCAACTTCTTCTTTGATCCATTATGATATGAACTGGCAGATTTGCCTAAAGGCAATTTTGTGCTTGGGTATCGAATTCAGTCTGATAGAAATGTAGAGGGTAGCCAAGATCTGGGTTATCATGGCAGCATTTGAACCCATTACAACCAGCAGAAGGATTGGATTCTGCAATGTTGTTGACACAGGTAGTTCCACATCCTGTTAGAATTTGCTTTCTTTCATTAACCATTATAGCACTTTCTGGGCAATCCTCAACCATGAAATAATTGGCAAGTAAAAGTAGAACGGGCTACCTCTCAAGTCACCACTTCTGGCATGGATTCGTCGTGTTTGTGCAGCAAATACACATGAGATTGAGGGACGAATCAGCACAGTCAGGTATTTATCCATGTAGTTTACATAGCTAAAGAGATTGAAATCAATTATCTTGATCTCAAGTTCAAATTTCGACAAGAAGGGCTTTAAGGAGCCATTGGAATTCTTCAAATCGATTGAACCAGGGGTTGAGGAAGTAATCAACACCTATCCCCAAAGGGAAAGGGATGCTCACATTTCCACAAGATTCCTTACAGTTTAAAGTTGTTTGCAGCTGTTGTAATAGAATCGAAATAAGAATGATAAAAAAACAAGAACAATACCCAGATTTACATGATTCACCAAACTGGCTATGTTCACGGGCAAAGGGAGATCAGGTTATTATTAGAGACGGATTACAGATTTCACCTTATCTCTAAGGTTTACATAAAGCAACTGTAAATAGTGTTGTTGGATCGAGTCTCTTCAAAAGGTAAGTTTTCAGCACGACTTTGAGCTCTAGCTTGCAAAAGAAAGAGACAACTTTAGATCGAATCATGATTTCACCAATTGTAAGAACCCTAGATGAAACTCTGGTCCAGATAAAACTCATAAAAACTCTTCTATTACTTTGATTGACAAACTTACAAGAGAACTCACACACCCACACTCTACACTCAGTTTTTTTTTTTGCTATTCCTCGAATAGAACTATCTCTCAAGATTTATCTCAATGTAATAACTCTCGTTTAAAATGCACAAAGATCAGAAGTCGTTTCTAATCCTATTACAACTCTATATATATACAAGATTCTTAACATCTCGACATACATCAACTTGCAGTGCCACGTCATAGTCGCGTTTCTCTCCTATTGGATGTCAAGAAATGATTTCTTGAATTAGTTAGCCAACTTATTCACTTGTTGATCGAATCGAGATTTGATGACACTTGGGATGCAACTTGCTCAACTTGCTTAAACTCGCGTTTCTGATCTTTGAATCGCACTTGCACCTGTACCTCTATCCTTAGCCTCTTGAAATACAACTTGCTCAACTTACACTGCATTTTGCATCTTTAACATGTGCTAAAATTGAATAACCTTTTTAGCTCATTCTTATTGCGATAGTTTAGGACATATTTATTTCTCCTCATTAGGTTTGTTTTGTTTTATTTCGATAGTTTTACTTCTTTTTCTTTAGGATTTCTAGTGTTAGGAGTCTACCCTTGCGTTGTGTGATTTCAGGATAAATTGGAGGCATTTTGATGATCGTGGACTAAATCTTGGGGACGCTCATGTGGATGTCTTGGATGTGCAATGCCAGGGTCGAGAATGCGAGGTGAAACGAGTAAATAGGAGGAAGTGAAGCCTATGCAGCATGAGACTCGACAGAGTTATGGCTCGAGTCAGACACCATGGACTCACCAAATGCAGAGTGTAACTCGGCTTGAGACTCGGCCGAGTTGTGGGTTGAATACATGTTCCGAAATGATGAATCTCACGTAACTCGGCCTGAGACTCGGCTGAGTTACGGGCCGCGTCAGGACGAGTCTTCATCTTTTAACCTAGGTATAAACAGAAAATTACTTGGGGGCTTTTGGGGAGACCTTTTTTGGGGGATTAGTGAACATTTGGAGATCTAAAAACCCTAAGAGAAAGCTTGTGGATTGGATGACTTGGATTGGATTGAAGTTGAATGGTATGTTGTTTATTGCAATGAATTTGATTTCTTCCTTCTTCATGTCTAGCTAAGCTTCAATCTCCATGGTTGGGTGAACCCTATGATGGAGTAGATGAGTTTTTATGATGATATTTGGTTTATTGATCATTTGAATGAAGTCTGATTCTCTCCTAGGATGTGTATTGCCCTGATACTATTATAATGGGGAAGCCTACTATAATTTGAGTCCGAGAGGAGATTTTGATTTTAGGGATTGATTATTTGAGTTTGCCTTGGTCAATTCATGTTATATCCCTAGGAAGAACTTGACAATTATTTGCATGAGAGTGATTTAATTTCTCTTGTGGAATTTTAACTATCGTAGTTGATCGATGATTGAATAGATTATGCGGAGCGCGAGAGCGGAAGTTCATTTGTTTGTCATTTGATCTCTAAGAAGCGTAAAGGGTCTAGTTTAGGATATCCTTGCACGAGAGTGATTGCTATTCAAATCTAGGCGCGTGCACTTATCGTCTGAGAAGAGGTAGTGCTGACATCAGATAGTTGGTCCTTCGAATGACATTCAATTTGAAAGTTAACCATATATCGTCTTAAGCTTATAGAAACATCATAGTGGGGATCCTAAACTTGGAAGTCTTTATCTATTGATAACTTTGTGTTACTTTTTAGTTTGAATTTGATCATAAATTATTCACTCTGTGATCTTTGGCTTAGTCTATTCGTTGGCATAGCAATTGATACTGCATAGTCCCTGTGTTCGACACCTTTATACTATAACCGAACTTGTTCGCTTGCGAGTGTTGGATTTAGCCACATCAAGTTTTTGGCACTGTTACCGGGGACTATCGCTAGTATTGGTTGATTTGAGAAACCAATAGATTAAGTCTCATTTTGTTTTTAATTTTGTTTCTTGTGTCTTTAGTTTCAGATTTGTTCTCCTAGATGATGCGAAGAGCTCTGAGCAGTGGTACACAACGCGACTACGAACCTGAGCCCGAGCGTGCTCTTCATAGAGGGTTAAGAGACCAAAGAGAAACTGGAGCCCGAGCTATGGAGGAACAACAAGAGTTGATGGCTCGCCAACAACAATAGTTGGAGGATCTACAACAACAACTGGAACAACTTCAAGTGCAAAATATTCCTCCAGCGTCGTTGACTTTGGGTGACTATGTGCTGCCTCGTCACCAAGGACCCACATCTGGTGTGGTCCGGCCTCCAGTCGATGCCCGAAACTTTGAGCTGAAGCCATCTCTGATTAATATGTTTCAGGAAAACCAATTTGGAGGCCTACCATCTGAGAATCCTCACCAACATCTCAACACATTCTTGGAACTTATGGATACGGTGAAGATTCATGATGTCTCTGAGGATGCTCTTTATTTGCGTTCCTTCTCATTCTTCCTTAGAGACCAAGCTAAATCATGGTTCAAGGCTTTGCCTCATGGCACTATCAATATAGGGGATGAGATAGATAAAGCATTCATATCCAAGTATTTCACACCAAAGAATACCGCAGAGATGAGGAATCAGATCAGTTCATTTGAGATGAAGGATGGGGAATCTCTGTATGAAGGTTGGGAGCGTTTTAAGGAACTTTTGTTGTATTGCCCTCACCATTGACAAGATAAGTGGGTGTTGTTGCACACCTTCTACAATGTCATGGACAATACCAATAGGCTGCTCATTGATGCCTCATCTGGAGGTACTATCATCAAGATGCATATTGATGAAGCTTGGGAGAAAATTGAGGAAATTGCCCAACACACTCATTATTATAATTGTTCGTTCTATTCCAACTTCTAAGAGAACAGGTGGTCTCTATGAGGTCGATGATGAGATTTGCCAACAAGCCAGGAAGCTATGGCTCATGAGATTAAGCAGTTGAAGTTGCAGATGAGCAAGTCTCAGGGTAAGAAGGAGGAAATTTCTTCTCAAGTTGTCTCGAATGTGGTTTTCCAGTTTTGTGGGGGAGGTGATCATACCATATCATCTTGCCAAATATATGCTTCTCAAGACGCACCCCAAGAAGAAGAGGTGAACTACATGAACAACTTCAAAAACGGTCCTAGGAATGATCCTTACTCTAACTCCTATAACCAAGGTTGGGGCAATCGCAACAACCTCTCTTATGGGAACAATCAAGCACACCAAAGGCCACCTCCTAAATTTCAACCCAAAGCTTCTCCTTACCAAGGACAATCATCACAACCTTCCCAAAGACCCGCTTTGGAGATCGCTATGAGAACCTTGCTACATCCATGAAAACTCTAACCGAGGAGGTACGTTCTCAAGCAAAGAATTTGAATATTGTAGAGAAACAATTAGCTCAACAGGCAGCTAATGTTCCAAGGCCAAGTGGTCAACTTCCTGGGTGACCTGAATTAAATCCAAGAGGCCAATTGAATACAATAGCTCTCAGAAGTGGGAAAGAGTTGGAGGATCCCAAACCCAAGGTGCCTCAACATCAAGATGGAGGTGAAGTAGAAGAGAGTTAAGCTCCTTACATTCCACCTTCTCCATTTAAGCCTCCTCTTCCATTTCCACAAAGAAAAGCCACAGCTCAGACCGAAAAGCAATTTGGGAAGTTCCTCGATGTTTTGAGAAAGCTCTACATCAACATACCATTCACAGATGCTCTTCGAAAAATGCCACTTTATGTGAAGTTCCTAAAAGAGATATTGTCAAACAAGAGGAAAATCTATGGTTGTCAATAAGTATCCCTCAATCACGATTGTAGTGTCGTTGTCCAAAACAAGTTTCCACCTAAGCTAAGTGATCCCGGGAGTTTTTGTGTCCCAATTGAGATCAGAAAGTGCACTTACAATGCATTATGCGACTTGGGAGCAAGTGTGAGCATAATTCCTCTATCAATTTGCAAGAAGTTGGACCTTGGGGAACCTGAACCAGTGGATATGACTCTCTTCATGGCTGATAGATCCACTGTCTCTCCTACCGATATCCTTGAGAACATTCCCATTCAGGTAAGTAAGTTCGTTGTGCATATTGACTTTATTGTTCTTGATATGCAAGCTGATTTTTCCGTTCCCATTATATTAGGAAGACCCTTCTTAGCTACTGCTAGAACACTTATTGATGTGAAAGAGGGTGTACTCTCATTTTCTGTTGGGGGGAGAAAATTGAATTTAGTTTCACTAATGCTATCAAGCAACCTAGGTTTGAGGATGAGTTGTGAAGGTTAGATGCTATCGAGAGGGAAACTCAAGGAATGGTGATGGCTGTGGCTAATAGAGATCCAGTCGAGGAAATCTTAGACCATCCTGAGATATTAGTTGATGAACTAGAGAGGGGCTTGGTTGCTACATTAGAAGAGGATAATCTTGTTGTACCAAAGGTAGAACTGAAGCCTCTACCGTCTTCATTGAGCAAATCCATATGTTATACAATTGAATTCAAGAAAGGGGATCATGTGATTCTCTATCACCATAAATCGAGCATGTTTTTCAGGAAGCAAGAGTACAAGATGGTCTGGTCCTTACTATGTGAACCGAGTTGTTCAAAATGGTTTTGTGAAGCTATGGCATAAGAACTCGAGGTATTTTTTAGTGAGAAAGGTTCGCCTCAAGCTCTACATGAAGCCTGGTCCGATCGAGTTGGGTATCACTGACCCGCCTGATCAAAGTACATGATAATTAATGGTGATGGTCAAGCTAACGACCTTAAACAAGCGCTTGGTTGGAGGCAACCCATCGCACTACGTTTCGTAACCATCGTCCTCCACGATCTCTGCAAGTGTAGTTTCATCATGAGTGTTCCTCTTCCTTACTTCCTACGTTTTACATTGGGACAATGTAGGTTTTAAGATTGGGGGAGCATTTACATTTTGCATTGCATGTAGTTTGCTTATTTAGTTGCATTTTTCTTTTCTTTTTCTTGTGTTTTTGTTTTTTTGTTTTTGTTCATATTTTCTTGGTGATACTTTGCATATTTAGTTGAAAATTTCCCCGGCTTGATCTTTTGTGGGGTCTTATAATGGTGCATGTGCTATGAGTCTTTTCAATATGCTTTGGTTGTTAATATTGCAATTGAATTATGAGGATGATATGATTTATCACACTTTTGACAATGAACTGAGCATGTGGACTTTGATTAAGATGCATTAGAACCGAAACTCTAGATAAATGTCCTAGTGAGCTTGTTTGCCTTTCTTTGACTACAATTGCAAAAGTCCTCTTATTTCTCATGAGTGAACTCTCTTTATTTTTAATTTTTTGAACTTTCTTCTAAATCTCTTTGAGATTGTGTATAGGACTAAAAATGCATCACATTTGATTGAGACATTATTTTCATGAGCCCCTATTATCCTTGACCACCCTTGAATTGATATCCTCTTCTTGTATCCCTTTGAGCCTATTAGCCTTTCTTTTGTAGCTCTAGAAAAGTAATCTGAGCTTATATTTGTATCCTACCTATCTAGGGGATTGAATTTTTATTTACTTTGTGTGGATGTGAGACAAGCTTGGGGGAGTGGTAGATGATGAGGTGGATAACGATATTTGATTATAGAGTGTTATCTTGTTGTTTATATCCAATTTGCTCCCTTCTATTTCATTAAAAATAAAGAAAGAAAATACAAAAAAAAAGAGATGAAAGAAAAAGAATCAATAAAAAAAGAGGAAATAAGTGAAAGAGAAGAAAAGGAGAAACAAATAAACAATTTGATAGATCTTGGGTTGGGTTGTGTATTTGAGCTTATTTTAATATCAATTAAGTTGGTGTTGTTTTTATATGAAGTTCATAACTCCTAGATTTAGCACCACATGGCCAAAATTTCATCCATGCCTTATCAAAGTACCTTGGCCCCATTACAACCCTATTATATGTCTCATGATTGTTTTTTGCATTGTACCTAGCAGTGGAGATCTAGATTTGGTTGCAAGCTTATGGATGTTAACATTCAAAGTTGAGATATGATATTGAGTGAAACACATGCCTAAATACATGAGTGTGAGTGACATGTTCTATTATTCTGGTGAGGTCTAGAGTTGAGGAACTAATTTACTCTTGTCATTGATTGAGAAGCATGCTAGGAAGGAATTTGTTTTCTGTTTGATCTTTCGTTATTATCGATCATATGTCACTTGGATAGATACCTCTTTTGTATATTACTTGGATTCATTGACGTGCGAGGTTCAAGTGTGGGGGAATTTGATACCTTGCATTTAGGCTAGTTTAGGACATGTTTATTTCTCCTTATTGTTTCATTTTATTTTCGATAGTTTTAATTCTTTTTCTTTAGGATTTCTAGTGTTCGGAGTCTACCCTTGCGTTGTGTGATTTCAGGATAAATTGGAGGCATTTTTTATGATCGTGGACTAAATCTTGGGGACGCTCATGTGGATGACTTGGATGTGCAATGCCGGGGTCGAGACCGCGAGGTGCAACGAGTAAAGAGGAGGAAGTGAAGCCTATGCAACATGATACTCGGCCGAGTTGTGGCTCGAGTCAGACACCACGGACTCACCAAATGCAGAGTGTAACTCGTCCTGAGACTCGGCCGAGTTACAGGCCGAGTTGTGGGCTGAATACATGTCCCGAAATGATGAATCTCACGTAACTCGGCATGAGACTCGGCCGAGTTACGGGCGCGTCAGGACGAGTCTTCATCTTTTAACCTAGGTATAAATAGAAAACTACTTGGGGAGACTTTTTTGGGGATTAGTGAACATTTGGAGATCTGAAAAACCCTAAGAGAAAGCTTGTGGATTGGATAACTTGGATTAGATTGAAGTTGAATAGTATAATGTTCATTGCAATGAATTTGATTTATTCCTTCTTCATGTCTAGCTAAGCTTCAATTTTCATGGTTGGGTGAACCCTATGATGGAGTAGATGAGTTTTTATGATGATATTTGCTTGATTGATCATTTGAATGAAGTTTGATTCTCTCCTAGGATGTGTATTGCCCTAATACTATTGTAATAGGGAAGCCTACTATCATTTGAGTTCGAGAGGAGATTTTGATTTTAGGGATTGATTATTTGAGTTTGCCTTGGTAAATTCGTGTTAGATCCCTAGGAAGAACTTGAGAATTATTTGCATGAGAGTGATTTAATTTCTCTTGTGGAATTTTAACTATTGTAGTTGATCGATGATTGAATAGATTATGCGGAGCGCGAGAGCGGAAGTTGATTTGTTTGTCATTTGATCTCTAAGAAGCATAAAGGCTCTAGTTTAGGATAGCCTTGCACGAGAGTGGTTGCTAGTCGAATCTAGGCACGTGCACTTATCGTCTGAGAAGAGGTACCGCTGACATCAGATAGTTGGTCCTTTGAATTTACATTCAATTTGGAAGTTAACCATATATCGTCTTAAGCTTATTGAAACATCATAGTGGGGATCCTAACCTTGGAAGTCGTTCTCTATTGATAACTTCGTGTTACTTGTTAGTTTGAATTTGATCATAAATTATTCACTCTGTTATCTTTGGCTTAGTCTATTCGTTGTCATAGCAATTAATACTACATAGTCCTTGTGTTCGACACCTTGATACTATAACTGAATTGTTGGATATCTCCCTTAGTGCAGATCGTAACTGTTAGTGTAACGTAAGTAGTTCAACACTCGAGTTATCCCTTTCCAGTGGTTGTGTCCTAGATTACTAGTGTAGCTACTTAGTACATTTATACCATGTGCTAAGTCATCTCGTGTGCAGCTGGTCAAGTACATCAAACTAACAATCACACATGCATATTCTAGTTGTGGCACTGCATCTTTGAATTCTTAGTTAGATGTAGTTGAGGGTCCACGTGACTCTTTTCTATTCCACTAGAATAATTCTTGAATCTTTCTAGAACCTTTTCAGCATAAAGAGACTAGGACAAGACAATTCCTTCAGAATATTGAGTGATCTTGATTCCTAGAATCACATCAGTGGGTCCCATGTCTTTCATATCAAACATTCCACAAAGCATGTTCTTCGTTTGTTTTATCATGTTAGTGTTGTTCCCTATGATAACCATGTCATCTACATACAAACACAGTATGATATATGCTTTTTTAGTGTCTTTAATATAGATGCATTTATCACTTTCAATAATAATAAATTTATTTGATATCATAACAAGGTCAAATTTCTCAAGCCACTATTTTGGGCCTTATTTAAGACCATACAATAACTTTACAAATCTACACATTTTGTGCTCATGTCCAGGCACAACATACCCTTCAGGTTTTTTCATGTAAATTTCCTCTTCTAAATCTCCATTTAGAAAGGTTGTTCTAATATATATTTGATGTATTTCTAGGTTTCTTAATGTTGCAATAGCAATTAGCATTCTGATGGAGGTAATTCTCGTAAAAGGATAATATGTGTCAAAGAAATCTAGACCTTCCTTTTGTCTAAAACCCGAACTACAAGCCTAGCCGTGTGCTTTTCTATTGTGCCATCGGCTTTCAATTTTCTTTATCCATCTACACCCAAGTGCCTTACACCCTTGTAGAAGATTTATGATCTCCCATGTATGATTTTTCATAATGGAGTTGATCTCGCTTTTCACTACCTCCTTCTATGAAGGTGCATTAAGTGTAGACATGGCTTCTTTAAATGTTTTTGGCTCATTCTCTAAGAAAACACCATCATATATTCATTTTCATATGCTCTTTCCTTACAAGTGCTTTTTCTATGTCTAGGTTCATCATTTTCTTCTCCTTCTGTCTCTTGTATAGGAGTACTAGTTGTTGCTTGTATAGAAGTACTCTCTTTTCCTTCTTCATGTGGTTGTTTCGGATTTTCTTTGTCCTTACACGGAAACACGTTTTTAGAAAAGGATGCATTCTTGGATTCCATTACTATATTCACATGTATTTCTGGTATAATATCGAATTGTGTACCAGAAATCGATAAGCAATACTGCTGTGTGCATATCCTATGAAAATACAATCCATAATTTTAGGTTATATCGTGAACCTTTTAGGAGGCGGCACTGCCACTTATTCAAGGAATCGGCACACTTTGAGGAAATTGCACGATGGTACATTACCCTTCCACAATTCATAAGGTGTCTTTCTAGTGACCTTATGTGATATCTTGTTCTGGGCTAACCTAGATTCTCCTAACATTGCATTTATATCTATTTTAGAGTTCTGGTCTTACCGCAACTTCGTTAGATTCTGGTGAGTAAGGAGTGGTAGTTTGATGAACTATTCCATGTTCTCTATAGAATGTATTGAAAGGTTCATTATACTCGCATCCTCTATCACTTTGGATCATTTTAATCCTTTTTTTTAAGTTGGTTTTCAACTTTCAACTTGTATTCTTTGAATTTATCCAAACATACTCTAAATCACATAAATCTGTGTGAATTAAACCTATAGGTTTGGTTATCCGTTCTACATGAGAAAATGGTGTCTTTGTGAGTTTTGCTTGAACGCATACTTCATATTTTTCTTTATTTAATTTGCATTTAGGATTCATTTTCATGTTCTAATCTTTCATGCCAAGCATTGAAAGATTCAACAATACAAGCACTAGACTTATTCTTATTCATCGAAATAGAAGCAGTTACATTAGTTTCGAAAAGGAATGTCGTTACATTTATTTTGACCGGCCCATCCTTACATAATCCTTCCCCAAATACAACACAAGCTTATCTGAAACGAAATTAATTCTGAATCCATTCTTACTCAGTAGAGTGCCCGAAATCAGATTCTTCATTATGTCTGGCACAAACATGACATTGTTCAATGTCAAATCCTTTCCCGAAGTCTTCCTCAAGATCACTTTGCCATATTCTTCAACCTTAGACGTGGACGAGTTTTCCATGAACAACTTCTCGTCTCTCTTGCTCGCTTGATAAGTTGTGAACATACTCCCATCCATGCAAATTTGTCTCGTGTCCCCAATGCCGTTCCACCACTCTCTTGGATTGCTACCAGCCAAGTTAACCTCAGGCACCACAACACAAAGGTCTTCGTCATCAAGCCTCCTGACGGACGTTGTCGTAGGCAGTCCGGTCAAAGTAATTTGTAGCTTACTTCTCCCTAGGTGTAGAGCGGCAAGTAAGATTCGGTCCCACAAGGAGTCTGCGAATCCGGTCTTATCTTTGAAAAACAATTAACTTTATAGAAAATAAAGGGGAAAGAGGGGAATGTGGTTGATTGATTAAGAAAACTTATAAAGGCAAGCGCTTTGTTCTCCTAAGCATCCACCTACGAAGTTATGGGTTTGATGATCGATTTCCTATTATAAATGGGGTTCTATCTCTTCATAATATGCTATGTTTGTCCTAATCCATGTACTAAGGTTGCTAAATAGGTCAACTAGTCATAATGGTGTTTACCTACCAATCTAGCCATGAAATTATCAAGACCAAATCCTAGGCAGCATTAAGTTCATGAATAAATAGGAAGGTATATTGCCCTTGGCGCCTATACCTCATTAATCTCCCTATCTTACAACACCAACTAGTCCAAGTAGAGATTTGTGCCACTAAGTAGGCAAGGTTCTCCAACTAGGAGAAACCAGGCCCTGGATATATGAAGGAAACATGCAAACCTAGGTAGCTAATCAGATAAACATATTGCAATCAATTGATAATACAAGAAAGAGATTAAAACAACACAATAACATATTATTAGAACCAAATGAGGAAAACTACAAAACCCATACCTCCGCAGGCCTTAGCCCGGAGAACAAAGCAAAGGAGATTACTCCCTCATCATACTAAGAACGATATTCTATTATTCCTTGGAAAATGTGGTATTCTTATGGGGAGGCAAAGCTCCTCTATATATAAGAAAGCAAAACCTAATTTAATGTTTGTGGGAACCCTAGCTCGAAACTGTGCAAATCCTAGGTAGAAAAGCTCATTTAAGCCCACGAAATAGAGCTTCTCGTTGCGCAGGAGTTAGTGAAGGTGCGGACGTATCTTATGTCGGCGCAGTCACACCGTTTGAGGAGACCATGCACGGTCGCGTCTTGTGGGGCACGGTCCCACCATATGTAGAGAGCCTTGTGCGGTCACGTGAGCTTTGGCGCGGTCGCGCCACTGGGCAGCTTTGCCCCTCTTTGTTTCTCTTCTTGGCCCATTCTCGATTTCTGCCTTCCGCGCCTCTTCCTTGTGCACGTAATCCTCGTATTGACTAGTAAGATCCACGATGTCGGGATTACGGCCACATGCTCCATTTGTGGCCTCTTTTTCCTATGGTTGATGCTAAAATCCACTCCTTATGATGTACGAAATGCCGCCAATCATACCCCCACACTTGAACCATTTCTCGTCCGTGAGTCATATGCATCTAACTCTTGGCGGCCTCAGCGAGTACGGAAGCATGATTGGAGTGGTAGTAAACCAATCTTATCTCATAGTACCTAGAATCATACAATAAAGGGCGTAGATTCCGACTCTAGAAAATTTTCAAAAATAAAACAACTTCTTAAGACTCAAAAACTAACCTAACCCAACTTTGGCATCACTGGTTCCCCCACACTTGAACTATGCTACCCTACGCAAGTGCATTTAACTAAGAATCTCTATACTATGTCAAAAATGTTTCAAAGCAAATATTCCACAACAGTCGATAATCCGAGATCAATAATAGGACTAATTTTCAAGTAACATGCTCAAATTCATTAAGATAATGCAAAAGCTCCCACACCATTGAAATCAATTAAACCACGTCTTAACTCTAATAAGTCTAATTGTATTCTTATAATGTTCCTTTTTCGTCCTACTCATACAATTTATTACATAGCCAATTATTTTTATTTAGGGAGAACCTCTCCATTTTATGGTCCAGGCTACTATGAGACTCTTTGCTTAATAGACCTTGGAGGATCTATCCCTTGGTTCTATTTCACACTTTGGATGCCGTGTGCTCTTCCGTCTTTCTTTTACTTAGAGCTTACTACCTTTTTACTTTTCTCTATAATTTTTTATTTTCCATTGTAATGAAGAAGGATGGGAACAAAACTCTCAAATCAATATGGTAAAATTAGAGAAAAGAGGGTAATCATGCAAACTTGGTTTTGGACCTAGTGCATTCTAATCATAAACTACATGCTCGATCCAAAGTCCTAAAATTGATCAATCATATCACCATTGTATCTAATTGCATTATTAACATTAAAGGCATAGTAAAGAGACTCAAAATCAAAACACCATTGTAGGAATCACAGAGAATCAAGTAGGGAGAATTCATGATAGCTGACATAATAATATTACAAAAAACATAAAAATCAAACTAACTAGATAGACGAGATAGTTTCCTACCCCCACACTTAACTACGCAATGTCCCCATTATGAGATAAAGAAAAAAAGGTAAAAAGAAGGGTGAAAATAGAGAAATTACCTCATAAATGGGTTGCTTCCCGGTCAGCACCTTTGTTTAACATCGTTGGCTCGACGCATTTCCTCCTTATCCTAGTTCGGGCTCCTAGTGGCCCCCTTTATACTTAGATCATTTCTTCCCTTGATACGGTGTACATCCTAGCTTTATTCTGGCAGCTCGGTCCAGCCAAAATCCTTTCCTTCTCATTGGTCCTGAGTGTGACCCCTTCTCAGCATTTCCCGGCTCAAACTGTCACTCTCTCTCATCCTCCTGCAGCCCCGGATAGTACTCGCCAAAAGTTAGTGGAGGAGGGAGGGTATAGTGGCGCAGCGCAGACCGAGGGGCGCAGGCACGCTCAGGAGAGCGCGGGCTCACACCTAGTTCCGGAAGAGTCCCCGTCAAAGCGCGGTCGCGCGAATACGGGGCGCGGGCGCGCTTGTTCACAGAGAGTGGGCCGCGGTCACCCCATGAATAGGCGCGGTCGCGCCTGTCTCCAGAAGCTGAGGCACGGGGGCGCTCGGTGCAAGCACGGGCGCGCTTTTCTTCTCCGGTGGCTCCGCGAGCCATCTCCGCGGCTGATGGGGGGCTTCTTCCTCTTCCACTTGGGTTTGTCTCGTCCGGTCTGTTAACCTCTACGTCCTCTTCCTCCATATACTCCTTGTTAGAGCTCTCCTCGGTGCTTGTGGGTGTAATTCTAGCGCTTGCAACTCTCCTTTCTTCCCATTTGGCCATCGCCTCCATCATGCGCTTGACCTGGTCATTCATGAACCTTGTAGAGTTCTGCAACTCATCAATTACCACCCTTGTATTCTCTTCAAGTGCTCTGGTGGTGCTCTCGAGGCGCCCAATCAGGACCTGCATCAAAGTCCTTGTAGAGGACTCCGGGTCGGGGCGGGGCATCCACCATGGTTCCGCTGGGTATAGTCGATGTTGCATGGAATAGTAATATCTGTGTCGTTCGGCTTCCTTTGCAACGGCTTTTGCAGCACAGACCCTCATTGAACCAATTGATCGTAATTTCACCCAATATCGATCCAATTCATACTTGATAATCCACTATATCGAGGATCGATTGAATCAATTTGGCCAAGTTCATCCTTTTTTTATCCAACCGAGTCCGATTTGGTCCAATTGATTGTAATTTCACCCAATATCGATCCAATTAAGCTCCAACTGATCGTAATTTCACCCAATTGATTGTAATTTGGTCCAATTAAGATCGGACCCTCATTCAACCAATTGATCGTAATTTCACCCAATATCGATCCAATTCATACTTGATAATTCACTATATTGAGGATCGATTGAATCAATTTGGCCAATTTCATTCTTTTTTATCCAACCGAGTCCGATTTGGTCCAATTCACTCGATTTGTCACAAATCAGGGCAATCGGACCCCCATTGAACCAATTGATCGTAATTTCACCCAATATCGATCCAATTCAGACTTGATAATCCACTATAATGAGGAGCGAGTGAATCAATTTGTCCAATTTCATCTTTTTTATTCAATCGAGCCCGATTTGGTCTAATTCACTCGATTTGGCACAAATCGGGGCAATCGGACCCCCGTTGAACCAATTGATCATAATTTCACCTAATATCAACCCAATTCATACTTTATATTCCACTATATCGAGGATCGATTGAATCAATTTGGCCAATTTCATCCTTTTTATCCAACTGAGTCCGATTTGGTCCAATTCACTCGATTTGGCACAAATCGGGGCAATTGGACCCCCATTGAACCAATTGATCGTAATTTCAGCCAATATAGACCCAATCCATACTATATATTCCATTATATCGAGGATCAATTGAATAAATTTGGCCAATTTCATCCTTTTTATCCAACCGAACCCGATTTGGTCCAATTCACTCGATTTGGCACAAATTGGGGCAATCGGACCCCCATTGAACCAATTGATCGTAATTTCACCCAATATCGACTCAATTCATACTTGATATTCCAGTATATCGAGGATCGATTGAATCAATTTGGCCAATTTCATCCTTTTATCCAATTGACCCCGATTTGGTCCAATTCACTCGATTTGGCACAAATCGGGACAATCGGACCCCCATTGAACCATTTGATCGTAATTTCACCCAATATCGACCCAATTCATACTTGATATTTCACTATAATGAGGAGCGAGTGAATCAATTTGGCCAATTTCATCCTTTTTTATTCCATCGAGCCCGATTTGGTCCAATTCACTCGATTTGGCACAAATCGGGGCAATCGGACCCCCATTGAACCAATTGATCATAATTTCACCCAATATCGACCTAATTCATACTTGATATTCCAGTATATCGAGGATCGATTGAATCAATTTAGCCAATTTCATCCTTTTTATCCAACTGAGCCTCATTTAGTCCTATTCACTCGATTTGGCACAAATTGGGGCAATCGGACCCCCATAATCTTTCAAATAGGGAGGAGGATTGTGAGACCGTGAAGTTCTTCTTAGAATTACAGGAGGAGAAGTAGTGATTGGTGGAGAAGGGGAAGTGGTGATTGGTGGAGTTGAAAGCTGAGTTGTTGGTGTGGAAATGGAAGGAGGAGTTGTTGGTGTGGACTCCATGGGTGGATCATCAACCATTGTATCAATGGGTAAGAAGATACAATCATTTGTTGGAACCTGCTCAGCAAAGGGGAATGTATACTCATGAAACTGCACATCCCTTGAATAAAATACCTCATGTGTATCCAAATCAAACAGTTTGTAAGCTTTCTTGGTGGCTGGATAACCCAAGAAAATGCACTTGCGAGCCCTTGGCATAAATTTGTGTCTGTTGACAAGGATGGTGGAGGCAAACACAAGACAACCAAACACCCTGAGCAAAGAAAGACCTGGAGACTTATGAAAGAGCAATTCATAAGGTGACTTATTCTGTAAAACTGTAGAAGAGAATCTGTTAATGAGGAAGCAAGCACTAAGAATAGAGTCACCCCAGAATCTGAGTGGAAGATAAGCCTCAAACATCAAGGCACGAGCCACCTCCAACAAGTGTCTATGCTTGCGTTCTGCGATGCCATTCTGTTGAGGAGAATATGCACAAGTAGTTTGATGAATTATCCCTTGTTCAAGAAAAAACTGAGAATTAGTGTGACTAGAACCCAGCTCATAAGCATTTTCAGTGCGAACAATCTTAACAGATTTACCAAATTGAAGTTTAACCATAGAGATAAAATGTTTCAACACAAGGAATGAAGAAGATTTATCTCTAAGTAAGTGAACATATGTAGATCGAGTTAGATCATCAACTATAGTCAAGAAAAATCTAAAACCATCATATGTTTGTTCCTTAAAAGGACCCCAAGTATCAACATGAATGAGCTCAAAAATCTCTGTGCTAGAAACAGAACTACTAGCGTGAAAAGGTAGTCTATGTTGCTTAGCCTTAGCACAAACAAGACAGGGGCTAATCCCTTCTTGAGAGTCATTTAAATGGCAAAGAGTCTTCATCTTGGATAGAGGAAGATGCCCAAGACGTCTATGTAAGAGAGTAGCATCAGTAGTAACAGACTTAGATGCATTACATCCACTGGAAGACAAATCATCCAACTGTTCCAGGAGATATAGAACCTTAGAAGCTTTACCAAGCACTATGGGCTGTGTCATATGCACACCCTACAACATACAAGACTGATCAGAAAATATTGCATAGCATCCAAGTTGAGAAACAAGTCTCTTTACAGATAAGAGATTGAACTGAAATCCAGAGACAAAAAGCACATGATGAATAATAATCCATGATGTTATCTGTACTGAACCCGCTGTCTTCACCAAGATTGAAGTACCATTAGGTAGATGAACTGTGATAGGTACAATTAATGATTCATGACTAAGAAATAAACTTGAGTCACAGATCATGTGATCACTAGCCCCAGTGTCTATGATCCAGGTATGATTAGAAACAGACTTACCTAAACCAACAAAGGAATGAGATGTAATACCAGCAAGATTACTGACGGAAGGTGAAGTAGAAGGTCCAGAAGATTGTTGAAGGAGATCTCTAAGTTTGGCAAACTCTTCAACACTGAATCCAGTAGTAGAAGGAGCACTCTGAGCACACATGGACTGAGAAGAAGAACTAGAAGTCTTTGCATCAGCTTGCTTAGGAGGATAGCCAATGATCTTGTAACAAGACTCTATTAAATGACCAGGACGTTTTCAATGATTACAAAACTTAGGATTCTTGCCTTTGTAATTGGAATTGTGAGTGCTAGCATTAAAAGACACTGATTCTTGAGAAGTAGGAGAATGAATCGCATGATGCTGTTCTTCTTGCACAAGAATACAGTATGCTTCATCAACAGTAGGTAAGGGAACAGTCATAAGTATATGACCGCGAATCATTGCATAAGAGTCTTGTAATCCCATTAATAGTTGGTAAAGACGATGTTCATCCTCAAATTTCACCATAGCAGGTGCAACAGAGCAAGAACAAGGAGGAATGGAACGAATAGACTGGAATTCATCCCATAGTGATTAATTCTTGTGAAATAAGATGAAATATCATCAGTACCTTGCGAAATCGAGACGATTTCCTTCTGGATTGAGAACTTCTGAGCACCACTAGCGCGACCATATCTAGCATTGAGAACCGACCACATATGTTGTGTCGTGGAAGCAAAATGAACACTTTCTGCGATCTTCTTCTCAAGCGACGAGATCAACCAAGACATCACAAGATTATTGCATCTGTCCCAAAGGCGTTCACGAGCAACATCGCCGGCAACCATGGATCTTGGAAAAGTGTCGTCCAGGAAACCAGACTTGTTTTTGATGCTGACAGCCATCAAAACAGCGCGACGCCAGGACAAGAAGCTTCGTCCGTCAAATTTAGTCGAAATATTGAGCCCTGGACCATCGGAGTGATGAATGACCAGAGGATCACCATTTTCAATCGCAGATGGAGTCGAATTCTCAGAATTCAGTGAAGTATTGGTAGGATCAACCATAGCTGGAGATCAATGTGCGGAAAAAGGATCGATCAATTCCTATAGGGATCTGATACCATGTTTGTGTAATGGGAACGAGAGATTTGAGAGGGAGATGAATAAACTGAATTTCTGTTTCACTGATTGAGCAACAAGAAATTACAACAGTATATATACAAATGTGTCGGTACAAAACGAACGTATAAAACACGAACTATATCTCTACAATCTCATAGTTCTTTTGCATGCTTTTTCCGTTTCCGCTCAGGTAGTTTTTCCTTTCTCTCGCAATAATTTTTACTCCTTAATATATTTTATCAAAAAAAAAAATTGCTGCATTGAAGCGAAAATCTGATTACTTTTACCTCTTGTGTAGGAATTCGGTGCTGAGGTTGAGAATGATTCCGTTCGAACGTTCAGGGATCTAGGTCGGCGAAGTAAGGTGAGCCTTAGTCCCTCTCTCCTTTTTGATAACTTCAATGAAAGATCTTTTTTCTTTGTCAACATGGATGGAGACTAAATTACACAGATCGCGTTGTCAACGTTTTTCTCAATCGAAATTGAGATGATAGTTCCTGGTCCTGTGTTTTATTTTTGTTAGGTTCCTTAGTTTTGATATTGGTAAGTCACTTCTTAACTCGTTTACTGAGTGTTATATGCAGTTATTATTTTAGGAAAGTTTCCCTTTTGAAAAACTTTCCATATCAGGAAGCGACTTCGAACCCGAAAAGCAATCTTTCCACATTAAGGAATGGGAAACCGGTCAAGGAAGAGATACGCAGATAAAAGGATTATAAAGGATTAAATCTACCAAATCAAAGAAGACTAGCTGTTAAGGTATGATGAACAAGAGTATCTTCGGAAAAGATACTCGGAAGCAAAAGATAGATTAAATCTATTCAAGAGGTTAACAAGGTATTGATTTAATTATATGTATCTTAATATCTTAATCTTCTTATCTTAATATATTATACTATAAATTTAGCATACTCAAAAAATAATAAATGAAAAACTAAATACTATCAATTAGCTATTCCATTACATTATAGGAAGATGTACTTGCATTTGTTTGTGTTGATTATTGGTGTAGTAAAACTTAATCTTCTATTGCATATAATATTAAATAAATAACAAAGTTATTGTCATAGATCAGGTTCTTTCACCTCTTATATATATCTTAACATAGTGATATTAACTTAGTATTATCTCAATTGACCTATCTAATTTTTTTTATCTATCTAATCTATCAAACACATTAGTATGAAACTAGCATAGGAAGAAAACACTATAATGTGCCTCCTTAATTTCCTTTTAAGAAATATCAAACCACTATTTTTTAATAGATAAAAATATACTATTAAGATCATTCAAATCAATTAATGAAGCAAAGAAAAATATATAAAAATAAATTTTAACCTTTATCGAAATTTACACTACAGCCCGTACGAAGCACTGGCAATAACCTCTAGTATATACTATGATTGCTTGGTAGTATTGTTCAACCATATTGTCAACACAGATATTAAATTTGTCCCAAATTCATAGTTTTATCTCATAATTAAAATCTATTTTTAATGAAACTGGTATTATATAAGATTTCTTATCAAATTGTCTAAATTATTTTTATATTAATATAATAATCAAAACATATCATTTATCACTTATGATTAATTTGTTTATGAATATAACTATGTAAAAGTTGTATTTTGTATATTCTTATAAACTTTTTATTATTTTATTTACTTTTGAAAAATAAGGTTAGTTTTTATTATAATTATCAGACAAAAGGCTTGTGCGAAGCATGGGCTACAAACCTCTAGTACACTATAAACTTAGTATATGTCAAGAACAAAAAATACTTAAGTTATTGTCATCCTTTACCTTCTTCTAGGAAATAATCTAGAGAGTAACAGTAAGTAAATATGTAGATTTCTCAAAATAATTAAATTATCTGAATAATACTATATGTATTATTCTCTCTTTTATATATATCAACATTAAGAAACTAAAGTTGTAATATGTTAAATAATATTAAAATTTATTGTTAATAATGTGTGTCATATAAGATAAGTACAAATTTCGAGAAAACACAAAATATAAAAAAAATTAGATATTCTAAATATCAATTTCATGTAGTTGATGGTACTAAATTTATTTTGTAAATTTAAAGTTTAATTAGTTGAAAAATAATAAAATAAGAAAAGAAAAAGAAAAAGAAAAAGAAGATTAAAAGATTTCTATGAGAAAAAACATTAAATGCACCACTAATTATTTATAGTTACTTCAATATATCCTCTTACATGTAAAAGTATCTTATAGTACACGTAAATTATTATCATTTTTGAGCTCAATTTAGGTATGGTTATTGGGCCGTGTAAAATGTAGCTCAATTAAAACTACACTAATAATATTCATATGATATTTTTATTGTATTATTATTCTCTATAGGAAATATATGCTTATATTATAATTCCACTTTATACAATTATTTATCAACTGTATGAACTAGGGAGTACATAGGTTAAGATCCTTCCACGCAAAAACTGAAAATATATAGAGATAATGAAAATAATTCATTAGTAAAAATAACAGGAAAGCGTAATATAATATCACATAGAAGATGTATCGATGATACACAATAGAAAATATATAATTGGAACGAATTATAATCTACATTTGAGTCTTCATTATAGCACATGTCAAAGTGTAATAACAATATCATGTAGAGAGGTATTGATGATACATTATGGAAAGTATATAATACAGACAAAATATCATATGTATTCACTAGAGCATGTGCGAGAAAATATATGACATGGAGTTTCATTTATCTTGCAAATGACGAAAAATAATGTTAGTTTGAAATATAAATTTCATGTGAACTGTCTCATACAAGACTCAAGATGAGGTTTATCTTGTTATTGGAAGAAACAATAAAACTTTATGAGAGACACTACCTTCTTCGGGTTCATAAGGATGAACATATTGGTCATTTATTCGACCACAATGGTTATCAATATCGAATGTGAATATTGAAGTTCATAGGCAACTTTACACATTAGTTGTAGATGACAACCCATTGAATTATATATTATAACTTAAAGTTAGGTGAATGTTATTAATCATTGGTGGCTTTAAATTAGTTTGATCATCCAAGTGAAAAAGATAATGTGCAAGATCAATTTCCATTTAGACACATATTATATTATCAGAAGTTTCAAGGATATTAAACTCATGTCTTGGAGTGATCTAAACATTCAACTTAATTTTTTAATATCAATATAGTCAATTATATAAAAGTACATTAGAGTCTTCATGTTCCTTGGGTGGTTCAAGGATTCAAACAAGGGATTAACACACCATCATATAGACGAACATATGACTTTTCATATATAGTCATTTGGTCATATGAAATATGAAGTGGGAGAATAAAATTAATGAAACATTGTATTGGCTAAGAATGAGGTACTAGAAAAAATTTATAGAGTCGTCAGCCATATGAGGTTAGGCTTAATTTTGATCCATAATTAAATTCAATTTTGATCAATAATGATACATTCTCCTCGCTAAATCTTATCTCTTCAAGAGAATTGACAAATATACAATGTACGTCATATTTCTCCTAAACAAACTAAAATAATGCTACAAGGGAAAGTTGAGATTATACAAGAGGCATGAGCTCGTGTAGATTATTGTATACCTAGAGCTTATTTTGGGTGATCGTGTAATAACCCTCTCTTTTATACCTTAATAATTAAATTAATACTTAATTGGGTATGAATTAAAATTTAATTATATCTTCAAGGAATTTTTGTTACTTTTAAAAACCACCTTGAAAATACCTATAATTAAATTCAAAGTTGAAACTATCCTACAAGGATAATTTATTTTAAGATTAGAGAAAGTTATGGTAAACCACCATTTCCATCATTTCCATCAACTATTTGTAAGTCTCCTCCTCCTCCTCATAGAACAACTATTGCAGCCTCTTCTTTGTCTTTGCCATGTGATATTTAATGCATTCTTATTCTTTATCATGCACCTTCATCATCACCATTGTTCTATAAATAAGGAGTTTCTTCCTCACTTTCACTCTCAACCTGAATCTGAAATCCTCCTAGCTACTCTAGTTAGAGCATTTATTTATTTATTTTGACCATAAATTTGAATTCCTCATACTCAAATTAGTGGAGTTCGACTCTTGAATCATAACATTCTATTTTCAAATGACATAGATTCAACTTCAAAAATTATAAGTCGTCCTTACACTCTGATTTTTTGGCCACTTCTATTTTTCTTTATTTATGAACTTCTAGTCAATTTTTTTCTGAGATTCTTGAATCTAAATTGTGGTTCAACTCGATACAAATCCAGCAACACCAGTCTCGTCAGTTTCGTCGTCATTTGACCCCTAAACGAGATATTTGAAGTTCATTGCGCAGACCAACCTCTGATTTCCAGCGTGAAAAGTGAGTGCTCACGGTTTTCCCTTCTACTGAGTCTACAGTTCATCTTTTCTGGATTTTCTTGATTCTAATTTTTAGTTCGTTTTGATACAAAGCCAACGAATCCAAACCATGTCCAATTTTGTCTTCGTTTGAGCCTTGAACGAGCAGTTCAGACCCATCCGTGCAACAACATCTATTTTGCTGAATTATATTCGGGTTTTTGGTAATACTCTAAGTATTATGCCATTAATTATTTGTTTGAATCTACAAACAAATATTTCAATTTAATATAATATATAAATGTATGCTTCTACGTCCCGTCAATCAATTCATTCAGGAATCGAGCCCGTCAACTAGGAACATTATCTTCGTTCGATACGTATCAACATTCTCCGATCTAAGGCAAGTGGGGTTCGCTCTTGCTTATATTATTTTTATTCCATATTTGTCTTAATTAACAATAAATTGGTTGTTATATTTTGTTGGGACAAAATATTATTCTCTTGTGGTGTTGGGAAGTTTAATAACCTAAGATAAATGTTATTTAGGTTGTATGCATATAGTGGATAAACTATATATGTGTATATGATTATATTATTACCTTAGGGTGATAGATAGACTTTGTTGTGGATTATTGTGAAAATATTGTATAGTTAGAACGAGTACTCGTAGGAACACTATGTACCTCGCGAGGTCTAGTTGTTTCTTTATAACTCGGTTTTAGGGAGGATGTTCCCTAATATCTTTTGGTCATGACCATACCCTTATATGCGGATATAAATGGTGGTTCACTTAGCTAGTATCGACAATCAGGATTATTCCCTTCGTTCTCATTGCCAGACATTATTAAAAGCTTCAACTTGAATGTACGTTTTGAGAAGTAAAGAAGATAATTGTTATTATGCACATAATTAATAAACCTCTGAGCGATTAGTACTACTTGGAAAATCGTCTAGCCTCCTGGTTAATTAAATAATCTTTCAGTCAGAATCCGCACAACAAGTATGTGGTGAGGTTGTCGTTGACCCAATTATTCATGGGAGGTTGTTTTATAAAATCATTGTTGGTTATTATCTAAAATATTCCCACAAAATATATATTATACAAATAACAAGTCCTATAAGACTCAATTTCACTAAAGTCTTCTCTTGTTATAAATATATCCTATAAGACTCAATTTTCTTGGAGTTTGTTATAAATATTTCCTATAAGACTCAGTCCCCTTGGAGTCTTCTCTTTTGATAAATATTTCCTGAAAGACTCAATCCCCTTGGAGTTTTCTCTTGTTATAAATATTTCCTATAAGACTCAATCCCCTTGGAGTCTTCTCTTGTTATAAATATTTTCTATAAGACTCAATCCCCTTGGAGTCTTCTCTTGTCATAAATATTTCTCATAAGACTCAATTCCCTTGACTACCTTCTTTCATTCAGAACCCGAAAATACGACTACATAGAGCATCATATATATCCCATTTGCATAGTCTTTCATTAGACTAACCTACCGCTATTTTCCTTGCATGGTTGGCTGGTGTATTCTGTCCACATACGACACATCAGGTGGTGCTTCCGAGGTGTGAAGAAGAAATCCAATAGTTGGCAGCTAATGATTCAAGTTCACATTATCAACGTTGACGATCATGATGTTGATCAAGTTATATTTATAATTGTCAATGTTACGAGCCTTCTGCTAATGTAATTTGTATTAGATTGTACTGATTTTCCGCATTATTATGTAAGATTTTGATATTATATATATGTATATAAATATATATATGTTATGTTTTTGTTCAATGCTATAAGCCTGAGTGATTTTGGACTTAAGAGTTTGAAGTCATCGGCGGTAATATTCTCATGTGAATTGAGGGTGTTACAGATCGTCCAGTATCAAAACTATCATTTTGTTTAGATAAAATCCCAACTTTAGGGGGGAGCGGAGAAGGAATATATATATATATATATATATGAGCTCAGGCGGGGCAACAAGGCAGCTGTGTGGCAAGCCATGGGCGACAAGGGCATGCAGACTTGGGCGTTCATGTACCCAGGTAGAATGCTTAGCTTTGAAGTACTCTTGGCATAGAAGTAACTTAGCTAGTAGGGGATCCTTGTGTATAAATAGGGGCTAGCCCAGCTCATTTGTAATTCATTCCATCTCAGATTATATAAACACTCTCAAGTAAGAGTTTGCACAAACACCTCCCTCTCAAGAACACTTGAATAAGCTTCTCTTTCTCTTCTATCCCTTTCCCTTGTCCAAAGAAGGCTGACTTAGAGCTTTGTGCTTGTTTAAAGGCATCGTTCTAAGGCCGAAGAATCTTGTTCGAGTTCAAGATCGTTACAAGAATATATATATATATATATATATATATATTTTGGTTCTAGTAAAACAACCTTTTTTGGTAAAACAGTAGTACTGATGTGGAGCGTTAGATCAGGCGACATCCAATGATTCAGATTAAAATAAACTACTCAGAATTACAATTAAAAGGAAAAAAATTACCCGTCAAACTAGGGATTCACTAACACGCACTTTTGAGTTTCATTATCCCCACTTCACATCACAGAATTTCTTCCCCCTTCTCTGCCTTCGTTTGTTTTTCCCCAAGTTCGCATGCAATTTCTTCTCGCCCTACTCTGCTCTTCGTCGTCGTTATCTTCTCCGGCCTACTCGCCATCCTCGCCGATCTTGCCTCCGCCAATTTTGTCAGTGCGTCTTCTGTGTACCGCCAATTTCGCGCCCCTCCAACGTCGATTTCGCCTCCTCCCTAATCGTTCCGATTCTCCCCCGCCTTCTCTCTTCGTCGCCTTTGTCTCCTCCGCCGTGCTCGCCGTCATCGCCGATTTCGCCTCCGTCCTTCATCTTCTGCTTTGTACCGCAGATTTCTTTTCCCTTCAACTTCGAGTTCGCTGCCGCCTCCTCGCATTCGCTCATCCTTAGGTATTTTGTTTCCGAATTGTGTGAAGTATCGAGAAGTCCTACGAATCCTCCGGAGATCCGTAGATCTAACTCACTGAACTCACCGGAGAGCTTTTGCTCCCCTGTTCCGTTTGTTGTGGCTCGATTGATGGGACTGGAGGATACGCCACCGCCTCCGGTGACTGTTATCCCATCGCCTCCTCCTCAATTGGCTGCGGAGAAGAGGAGGAAGCTACTTGGAGCGTTGGAGAAATGCGATGAAGATCTCCAGGAGCTTAAGAGGATAATCGAGGCCTTACGCACTACCAATCGATCGAAATCCCCAGCGACGCAGCCGCTGGTCAGTGTTGGTAAAGGCGGGAAAATGTCGGTAATGAAGAAGTATACGGATCCTATGAACGGCATTAGCTAGGAGCAGCCGAGTCCAGTGTCGGTGCTTGAAGACTTCTGCGATTCTCCACCACCGATGACGCCCTCGACTGGCGGTTGGCATTCATCCACCAAACTCACTCAAATTGGTTAGCTCACTTAGCTCCTTGATTTTGTTACTTGATGTACCAATTTTGATTAGTATGTTCCAATGCAGGCTCCACTGATGGTGACCACAAGGGTTCTACTGATGGTGACAGCAAGGACCCCACTGATGGTGATATGAAGGAACAGGAGTCATAAATATAGTATGAGCATACATCAATCATACTATCATTGCAAAATTGCAATTAGCTATAACTGTCATGAAGTTGCCTCTGCTACTTTCACTAGTGTTGGGAATTAAGAAAATCTACTTGGTTCTGTGATAGCATACTCTATAGATATGTGTGTTGTTAATCTTCAATTCATGTACATTTTAATAGAATGTAAATGTCACATATGTGGTAAAATTTCAGAATCATGTAATGGTTTCGTCTTGTGGCAACTGCTTGAAATTGATCAAAAAATACTGGCGAATATATTGTCACAAGATCTCATGTAATGGTTTTACATTTGGAAGGGCGAAATGTAAAACGAGTCACTACTAAAAACAAAAAAGAATTAGAAGGAGAGTGTTGCAGAACATTAGTTCAGTTTGATTGCAACAACGGCTTTAACGCACAATGTGCTTGGCACGACAGTGATCCACTTCTTCATCCGAGCTATCAAAATTAGAAGCATAACTTGAATTGCTCATCTTTCGCCTCCCTACAATGGTAAAGAAAACTTCACTTCAAAAGTTGATACTGAATTTAAGTTCAAAATTAGAAGCATAACTTCAGTTCAATGACTGTAATATTTCGAAAAACAGGTACTGAATTTCGAAAAACATACACACATTTACGAAAACAGTGTTTTCGCGACTTATGGTTGGTATTCGAAAACCAGATATGAAAACAATGTTTTTCAAAAAATATTCAACACTTAAACCTGTATTTTTCCCGTCTTATTGTTGGTTTTTGTGATTTGTACTCTGTTTTTCTTGAGTTAATCAACAATTAAAAACAAAAGGAACTAAAGGAACAAATCGAAAATTTACCAGATGAATCTTCAATAATCAACACTTATAACGCATTGGAATAACAGAAATTGAATTGAAGAACATATTATGGTGAAACAAAATATGAATAAAATGAAAAAGAGTAGTCTAAATAAAGCGTAGTTGAATTGAAGATCAAATAAATCGAAATTAAATGAATTGCTATTGGAAAAATAGAGTAGTCTAATCAACACTTACAAACGCATTGAAAGAATCGAAATTGAACAAATCGTAAGTTGATCTTGAATCGAAATCGAAATTCGCCATGAACAACCAAGATTTCAAGTACTGTAGTTTTCCGAAAAACAGATTCTGAATTTCGAAAAACGTACACACAATTACAAAACAATGTTTTCCGCGGCTTAATGTTGGTTTTCGAAAACTAGATACGAACACAGTGTTTTTCGAAAATTATCCAACACTAAAACCTTTTGTTTTCGCGTTTTATCGTTGGTTTTTCGTGATTTGTACTATGTTTTCCTTGAGTTAGTCAACAACTAAAACGAAGTGAACAAAAGGAATAAATCAAAAATTTTCCAGATGAATCTTCAATAATCAACACTTAAAACGCATTTGAAGAACAGAAACTGAATTGAAGAACATATCATGGCTGAAAATAAATCTGAAAAAAAAGAGAGAAATAAAGCGTTGTTGAATTGAAGATCAAACAAATCGAAATTAAATGATTTGCTATTGGAAAAATAGAGTAGTCTAATACACAATGAGAAACACATTCAAAGAATCGAAATTCAACAAACCGTACGTGGATCTTGGATCGAAATTGAAATTCACCATGTACAGCCAAGGTTTTAAGGACTGTAATTGTTCGAAAACAGATACTGAAATTCGAAAAACATTCATAGAAATACGAAATACGAAAAATAGTAGTGTACCCAGAAAAACTGACCTTGATGGATCTTGAACGAATCGTAAATTCTGAACGGAAGAATTCTCAGACGATGAAGATGCAGCACTTCTCGATTAAACAACAACAATTGATTTCGCTTTTCAATTTCATGTAGGAGGAAGATTTGATTTTCCACGTTATTTTTTGGTCACGCGCCTGATTTATCAAATAAAAGTCCAATTAAAAAATCCCTAGATTCTCTCCCTTTTATAAATTATTTTTCATTTATTTTATCCTTTTTTCCCTATCAGATCTAATCCATCTATTTGATTCAGTCTAACGGTTCAAATTAGTACTACCGTTTTACCACAAAAACCGTTTTATCACAAAAATTGTTTTCCCTATTTGCTAGCAGAGGCAACTTCATGACAGTTATAGCTAATGGCAATTTTGCAATGATAGTATGATTGTTGTATGCTCATACTATATTTCTGACTCATGTTCTTTATATCACCATCAGCGGGGTCCTTGTTGTCATCATCAGTAGAACCCTTGTGGCCACCATCAGTGGAGCCTGCATTGGAACATACTAATCAAAATGGTAAAGCAAGTAACAAAATCAAGGAGCTAAGTGAGCTAACCAATTTGAGTGAGTTTGGTGGATGAATGCCAACTGTCGGTCGAGGGCGTCAGTGGTGGTGGATAATCGCAGAAGTCTTCAAGCACCGATACTGGACTCGGCTGCTCCTCGCTAATGTCGTTCATAGGATCCGTATACTTCTTCATTACCGACATTTTCCCGCCTTTACCACACTGACCAGCGGCGGCGGCGCTGGGGATTTTGATCGATCGGTAGTGCGTACGGCCTCGATTATCCTCTAAGCTCCTGGAGATCTTCATCGCATTTCTCCAACGCTCCAAGTAGCTTCCTCCTCTTCTCTGCAGCCAATTGTGGAGGAGGCGATGGGATAACAGTCACCGGAGGCGGTGGCATATCCTCCAGTCCCATCAATCGAGCCACAACAAACGGACAGGGGAGCGAAAGCTCTCCGGCGAGTTCAGTGAGTTAGATCTATGGATCTCCGGAGGAATCGTAGGACTTCTCGGTACTTCACAGAATTCGGAAACCAAATACCTGAGGATGAGCGAATGCGAGGAGGGCGGCAGCGAACTCGAAGTTGAAGGGGAGTGAAGTATGCGGTACAAAGCAGAAGATGAAGGGCGGAGGCGAAATCGGCGACGACGGCGAGCACGGCGGAGGAGACAAGGCGACGAAGAGCGGAGGCGGAGGAGAATCGGAACGATTAGGGTGGAGGCGAAATCGACGTTGGAGGGGAGCGAAATCGGCGGTACACAGAAGACGCACTGAAGAAATTGGCGGAGGCGAGATCGGCGAGTAGGCCGGAGAAGATAACGACGACGAAGAGCAAAGTAGGGCGGAGAAGAAATTGCATGCGAACTTGGGGAAAACGAACGAAGGCAGAGAAGGGGAAGATATTCTGTGAAGTGAAGTGGGGATAATGAAACTCAAAAAGCGCGTGTTAGTAAATCCCTAGTTTGACGGATAAAAATTTTTCTTTTAATTTTAATTCGGAGTAGTTCAATTTAATCTGAACCATTGGATGTCACCTGATCTAACGCTCCACATCAGTACTACTGTTTTACCATAAAAGGTTGTTTTACTAGAACTAAAATCTATATATATATATAAGGCATTGTAAGGAAATGCAAATTCTCGATATGATTAGATTCATTGGATCATTGGGAAAAAAACGGAATTTCAAACAAATCACGTATTAAAGGTACAACATATTATTGGTTGCATTTACTAACTAAAATGCTTATCTCGTTTTTTATTGTTCTTGTAGTAACTCCAATTTAATCACCAATAAAAAATAATGAAATATACGTGAAGTGTACAAGTCTGAAGTTCAATGTCCTTTTAAAGTCACTTATCAATCTTAACAAGTTGATAATACACTTACGAATGATATCCAACGAGACTGAGATATAATTGAAGAAACATTGTACCCAAAATTATAGGAAATGACTTAAAGGACAAGTAAGGGTTGTTGGTTACAAGCAGGGGCGGATCTACAGTAGGACGAGTGGGGGCTACTGCCCTCACTGAGAAAAAACGAGTTTTTTATATATAAAAAAAACTAAATTGACACTTTTATTTTTGTTATATTTGGTTTCGAATACGATTATTTTCTACTAATTTATGGTCTAACTAATAATATTCTAAGTAATTTTTACTAAAAAGTGATCTCTATTTTTTTTTCAAGTGATAAGATTGATAAATTTGTTTATTTTTAGTATTGTATTTGTCTCCAAAAATGAATAGTTTGTACCATTCTATGGTCTACCTAATAATATTATAGGTATTTTCGATATAAATAACTCTAAAAAAAAAATTCCGACTGCGCCGGGAATAACCTTTTAAAATTATATTATTTTAATAAATTTGATCCGATAATTTAATAAATTTAATATAAACGATGATTTTCTTGTTTTGTCTATCCTGAAATATAATATATTTTCTACTGATTTATGGTCTAACTAGGTATTTTCACTGAAAAATGACCTCTAATTTTTTTTCCAGATTATAAAATTAATGAATTTGTTCATTTTCTCATTGTGTCTATCATCGAAAATAAAATAATTTGTACTAATATATGGTCTACCTAATACTATATTTGGTATTTTCACTAAAATAATACCCTAAAAAATTTTACCGCAAAAAATATTTAGCCCCCAGTCGATTCAAATCCTGGATCCGCCCCTGGTTACAATCCATTTTGAAAGGCATTGATTCAGATATTCTTTAATGATGTCGATATATAAAAGCTTATAGTAGAAATATATATCTTGATGGTTCTTGGAAGAACGATAAATGTTCATAATTCTAATGGTAGAGTTGAAAAAAGTCATGCATAGTCAAATCAACATGATATGAATTTGAATAAACATACATGTAAACATTTGATTTCATTATATATTTATCGATATTGGTTTTCATTTGCAAATATAATTTTGATACAGTAATATGAACAAGCTCTTGAAAAACTAAAGTTTTTCCATATGCGAGTTTCAAGTTAAAAAAAAGACTCGTTCAATATATTCGCTCAAGCAAAGAAGAATGTTCAATTGAGGAGGAGAAATACAACTGCATTCTTTTCCCCCTTAGTCTTTTGTTTTATCCCACTCGATTTTACAAGACAAAGAGTTTAAAAAAAGTTAGTAATATACATCCAAGAAAAAGTGTTATAATATTATTATATTAAATATACATTAGACAAGTATACGTGTATCATAGAAATCAAGTAACTTATGTGTCAAACTTTATAACTCTTATATAAGATTGTCATTACACAATCCTTATAGCATAACATTACTCACTATTTCATCACCTTTTACTTTTTTTTAGTAAATTTATACATTATATTTAGAATTTAATACTCTAGTCTACATTTCAAGATGATAATTCAATAAACGTATAGGCACAGATTTTAGCCGATCAGATTTTGTTATGAGAAAGAGCCGTATTTCGGCCATCCAACAGAAACACCCCCTTAAATTTACTGACCTTTTGATCAAATGCTTCATAGCTAATCCTGGTAAAACTAGAAGATCTGAGGTCCAGTTCTATAACTGATTTACGACAGCTTAATAATCGTCTATACCAAACATAACTTTCACATACAACGGTGGCATTCGGAGAGACAAGAGAAGAGCAACCCAAATCTCCCTACTCCTGCCTACCCCTTTTAAGGTTATCATCACCCTCTTTCGACTGTCCCATGAAGAAGGGTTGAAGATTTCCCACTGACCTTCCTTGACTATCACTGCCGCCATCCGTATTTGAAGACGTAGGGTAACCCATTGGCGGTGGAATCATTGGTGGTTGTGTATGAAAACCACCGTACTGCATTGTGTTAGGCAGATTAGGGAACTTCATCTGATATACAGAACCATGTCCACCGCCAAAATTTCCAAGAAAGTTGGGTCTTAGAAATTCTTGACTGTATCCCATTTTTCTATTGCTCTGAGAAGCAAGATCTTGTGGTTCAGGCTTGGGAAGATGATGACTGTTCGGGGCTGAATTTGTATGGCTGCTGTTTCTGGCTGTTGGAACTTCATGGTTATGTTTTCCTTCATATGTTGTGAGTACACATTTCAGATTGTGTGAAGCCCTTTCCACGTGCTTCCTTACTGTGCATCCGGGGTGAGTGCACTTATAGTAGCTCCTGAGGTATTATTAAGTTCAGATTTCAGGTCTAATGTAATGTATAAACATGTAAGAAGAATTTCGGTAAGGAATGAACCTTGGGTTTGGATTTCCCTTGACTACTTTTTTGGCCATATTTACGCCAGCGATATCCATCATCAAGTATGTCCACTTCACTCTCTATTTGGACAATCACTCGTGGTTCCCTCACAGCTCTTGACGCCAAAGCTGCTTCAATCAATGGCTCCTCCATCTTTCTGTAAAACCATTAATGCAACAATCAAGACCATTTATTTTGTGACATTTACTTAGCCACCCTTCTTATATATTTCTAACTCTTTCCTAAAGCTCAAATTTATATGCTCAGACGGGTCCCGCCTGGCCCTTTACCCGGCCCTTGAGCCCGTACCAGAGGCCCTTATAATTAATCCTTCTGAAATTTCAAGTTCAAAATATAAAAACCTAAAGGAATATAGATAGACACAATCACATATCGAACTAATAAAATATTAAACTATAATCCCTCTTCCCAAAAAAAGCAGATGCTATTGTTTTGTTCTATAATGTTTTGTTTACTTCTTAAACATATACAATTTAAGGTGTTTTAAATAATATATCAAGTAGGATAAAATTGGACATTTTTTTAGGATACGGGCATGGGCAATGTTTCAGCCCGGTGAGTGGGCCTAGCACGGCCTGCCTGCTCATATGAGTCTAATAATTGTGTAAGGCCCGGCCCGTACCAAGCATAATTAATGGATGAATAAAGGGTAGAAAGTAAAGTACATACTGTTTTTTCAAGTCAGGCTCATTATCATTAGTAACTATCATGGTCCCTTGAGTATCCGCATCATCTTCTTCCTCATTACTAGCAATTGTCTCTGGTGTTCCTGCTGATTTTCCTTGATTGTTTGGTGGTACATCAGAAACACCCGTTGTAATAGATGTGGAGCATGTTCTCTCTAAACCTTCAGTTCTCCACTCTGATCCTAGTTTCAGATCATCACAACAATGTTGTGAATCTCTCCATACCGTACCACTTTCTCCCTGAACAGGCTCAGCAAATGTGGATCTCCTAGTAGGTTGTGGCTTAGGGTGATTATGCGCCCCTTTGTAAACATTTCCGTGACTTGACCATCATGAGAGTGTTCAACTTTCTTTTTCACAGGACAATTTGGATGAGTACATTGTAATAGCTACGAGGAAATTCACTGCCTTGACCTGTTTTGACCATATTTTCTCCAACTGTATCCATCTTCTGAGGTACTAACGGACAAATCCATGGCTTTCTGATCCCCTTCCTGGTGCTCTGTTACTGCATCCTCCCCTTGATTGCTTTCACTTTGCTGCATTTCAATAGTAGCAGCTGCCAAGTCACTAGAGGTTTTGGATTCAGGTGGCGAGTTGAATCTAAAGCTGTTTGCCATGGCTTCACTTTGAATCTGGGTAGGAAACTCAAAACCCACATTTAATGGAGGGTGAGAAGAACGGTCAACCTCCATTCCTGAGCTCTGAGCCATAGTTTTAGGTGGATGCTGATTTAACATGCATGGAAAAACAAACTGTTTTAAACGAGTTGATTGGCTCACAAAATTAACTTTTCAACACCCACATTACTAACCTGGTTCTGCATAGCAGAATGGGAAGACAAAGGAATGGGCTTGCTATGAGGATTGAAAGTGAAAGAGTAAGTATCGTCACTGTCCTTATCCTTTTCTGCACTACAAGATGAGTTGACTATTCCATTCTCAGAATCCAGATGAGGTAATGCAAAGGTCCCTGTGGTTGGTGATGGCTGGGAACAAAATTCAATAGACAAGTATTATATAATGAATTGACCACAAGATTCAGTTAGTTATAGAGCTGATGTCAGAAGCAAACTTTTCAACAAAATCTTGACCACTTCAACATAGTTTATGACAGAAGAGAATTTGTCAATCCAGGCCATAATGAATCTAATTAATATGTCTTCAGTCGATAGTTTTCTCATCAAAACAATATTGATGAAGGTCATTATCATGTATAGCCTATTCAAGGTATTTTTGATTAATAGTTCATATTAGAGCATTTTCTAGACTATTTGTAGTTCTATTCCATAATTATCAACATTTACTGACTTACACTCTTCAAAAAACAACCCTTTCTAGTTGAACTGGTAATATTATTGACATAGATGATATATAGGATGATAGTAATCAGCTACTAAGAAACCAGAGAGCATGCAAGTACTTCCCTACATAATTTTGCTTTTTAAGATTACAAATGAACCCTAGGCAAACTAAGGGTCCTACAAAATCTCCAGAACTAAATTTTTAAATGGAAACTGGAAGATCACCCCAACACATTAAATCTCTATAAACATTTGCAATCATCAGCCATAAAATACAAGGTATGTATCATACATTCATCATTAAAGGGAAAACAGAAAAACAATACCTGAAGATTTGGCAGCATCATAGGAGACTCTAACAGTACACTTGGGCTAATACCAGGGGTTCTGAGAAGATATGGCGACTTAGTAGCTGGTGAAGGCATTGAACTGCTAGATTTAAAACTAGAAGTACTAATCTTTGAGACATCAAACCCAAATTTGGCTGCTCTCCTCTCAGCTATACTACTTCCAGACTTGGCCATAGAATTGTCTGTACCAACCACTGAACTCAACCCACTCCCATGGTGTTCCAACTTATTCCCGGAGTTAAACATGAAACTATGATCTTCTTCATTACCATTGGAATCGAGATCCGTATCTACCCCACTTGATTTACTAAAAGAAGGATCGGAGACAAAGCCTGGGAAAAGCCCCTTAGGACTCGACATGAGCTCCCTCCAACTATCAACTGAATCTTCATTCCCATTCATATCACTCGTTCCAAGAGACCAACCACCTGACATGGTATTTATCAGTCTCCAACCAAAATCAGAAAGACGCTCAGATGACTTGCTGCCAAAATTGGAACTGAAACCCTAGAGAATCACTGTCTCCAACTTCATATCCCGAATAATAAGACCCAGAAAACAAATCGATCGATCCTAAGACCTAGGTCTCACCCCAACAATCCCTTCCTCGAGCTCAATTATGACCTAGTTTTCACAATTTCTACCGTCGTTAGCCAAGATGAAAATCCAGCTTGAATTAGAGTATATTATTAAGTGAACGACCTTCACTTAAAAGGAAAGTGGTCCTCTTGCACGAGACGCGAACAAGCGGCTGTATATAAGCTAAGAAAAATCTCCAAATTAGCCCGCAAAACAAAAACTGGAAACTGTAACACTAAGAAAATTCACATACTTGAGAAAGCGATCCAGTTCCCCGCACAGAGGAAGAACTGGAGAAATGAGAAAGCGATCAAGATTTGCAAGAGATGGAGGAAAGAAAGTGGGAAAATCGAATTTCAGAGATTCGCAGAGACGAAGGGAGAGAAAGACAGAAAAAGGACATTACAGAGAGATGAATGGAGTGTTCGTTCAGCTTAGCACGGTCACGCTTGAGGCACGTGATGGATTATTTTCTTAGTATTTTTTTGATTCCTACGACTATTTGTTGACCGTTACTTTTATTTTATGCCACTACTGTGTCAACTTCGTGTTAGTGAAAATTAATTAGTAATTAATAGTAAGAGAGTGATTCCGAGGCTGACCAGGAAAGTGATTGATTCTTAGCGGCAGTGTCTTAAAATAACTTGCGTTAAGCGTAAATTGCGTACTCAAATTTAAAATATTATAGTACTCTTTAACTGGACAAAATTTAACGTGACCGTGATTACTATAAGTCTATAACTTTCATAGGTTTGAAAAATATGCACCCTTATATGATATCATATAAGCGTTATATATTGACAAAGATCATTATATAATGACGACCTAATATTTGTCCTCTCATATCATTAAGTTTATCCATGTGTTTATGTATACTAGGGGTGACCCGCGGTGTTTCGGGCTTGTGTTGTTTATTTTATTAGTCTGATGTTAAAATACAATTCAGTTATTATCTTTGTTGTATAATACATGTCACTATAAGATATTAATAACACTAATTTAGTAAGTTTTTAGTGCACGCTTGGACATATACTTGGATATATAGCTCCCTAACTCGTGATGGTAGAACTTATATAGGGTTATAGCTCTCTCGGTTAAGCACAATTTCTAGGTACAGTACATGCATAACAAAAGATCGTATTGAGAATATGAAAACATCATTTTCAGGCTCTTATTTTCTTCAACCTTTACGTCTCTGTCTGGATAAATATGTACTCCATAAATGGAGAAAAGATTTTGGACATGAGTAGAGACCTGGAAAACAAAAACGAAGTTACCTCATGTTTGGTCTATCACATAGGTCTTATACACAAGATTTGTGGCGTATAAAAAAGCGTTAATTTTTTTTTACCAAAGTTTTCAGAGGGTAGCTTGTATCAAGGTCACGACACTATTAGTTTAAAAAAGAGACGTTTTGCTAATCTTCATAGGTAACTGACAAAGTAAATGACCTGAAATACTTATATTGTGGATAACTGAGTATATTATCTTCATAGAAAACTCTTTCAACTTTTTTTTCTTTTTTTCTTCCCTGCATTAGAGTACTCTAGGATTTTTTTGCATTCAGATTCTTATGCCATTTAAGGTCTTAAAAGTGGCGTGAACGAACTATTTGGTTCCAAGGATTGATAAATTAATTACTTTTTAAATAGTTTTGAGGGTTGATACGTTGACCACTTTTTAAGTAAGGTTTTTATGGTGTAAGGTAGCACATAGTATTTTGTAACTTGTTGTTTCCCTGCATTAACCTATTTTCAATAACCAGGAATTTGCAGTTACTCAACTATCTGTAACTGTAAAGAGAACTGTAATCATTATGTAGTTTATAATGTAAGTTGTGTTTGTCTAATAAATAGTTTAGATTACAACCTGAAACCATGTATCTTAATTGATTCTTATTTGCTGGACCAATTGATTGAAGTATTCCCTCCATCCCTTATGTTATTTTTCCTTTTGACCGGATACATGGGTTTTAAGGGAAAAGTGAAGAGTAATAATTGTAGAGGAAAGAGATAGAGAGAAAGAGTAATAATTGGGTATTCAATTAAGATTACTATATTAGTTTTTAATTTTCGTCCCTTTTATCTTTCCACTTTCCTTTTCTGGTGTCCAATTTTTATATTATTATTTGACTCCCTCCGTCCTTTTTTTATCTTTCCGCTTTCCTACCTTTGTTGTATTATTTTACTTCATCCGTCCCTTTTTCTATCTTACCACTTTACTTTTCCGGTGTTCCATTTTTATCTTCCAACTTTTCATTTATAGAAACTACTTTTTTACCATTTTTGTGCAACTTTCAATACACTTTCACTCTATCCAGTACAAATTCTCCTCTCATAATACTCACTCCATCCCATAATGTAGTTCTCATTTACTTCCACACACTTGACGATACATGGTTTGTATCGCTAATATCTATCATTGTATTTTAGTGTAAGTTATAAAAAAATTATATTATAAAGTACTCATTGAGACGAATCAAACAAGACCACGCATGACTTTGTTTTTCCTTAAACATTAGCAAGAATAGAGAAAATGAACTTCGGCCGTCAGTAGCGTCAAAATAACAATGAGAACTATAATATGGGAATAATGAAATGAAAGATAAAAAAAGACGCGTGAAAACCTTATGTACAGTAGTTTTTATATTATTATTTTATTCCGTCCGTCACTTTTTTATCTTCCCGATTTCCTTTTCCGGTGTTACATTTTTTATATTATTATTTTACTCCCTCCGTCCCTTTTTTATCTTTCCGATTTCCTTTTCCGGTTTACCATTTTTATCTTCCCACTTTCCGTAACATTAGTTTTTATATAATTATTTTATTCTCCACTTTTCATTTAGATAAAAAAGGGACGAAGGGAGTAAAATAATAATATAAAAATGAGATACCGGAAAAGGAAAGCAGAGAGATAAAAAAGGGACGGAGGAATGAAATAGGAATATATGTATACTATAGATAAGTGGCAAATGAGACATCAAAAAAGGAAAGTGGGGAGATAAAAAAGGGACGAGGGAATAAAATAGTAATATATATTTACTGTAGATAAGCGGCCTCGCGCTTTCTTTCCTTTTCCGGTGTTACATTTTTATATTATTATTTTACTCCCTCCGTCCCTTTTTTGTCTTTTCGATTTGCTTTTCCGGTATACCATTTTTATTTTCTCACTTTCCGTAACAGTAGTTTTTATATTATTATTTTATTCCCCACTTTTCATTTAGATAAAAAAAGGCACAGAGAGAGTGAAATAATAATATAAAAATGAGATACCGGAAAAGGAAAGCAGAAAGATAAAAAAGAGACGAAAAAATAAAATAATAATATCTATACATACTGTAGATAAGCGACTTCCCGCCTTTATAGTAGTAGAGATGTAATCCCGGAATAAAAATACCATAATCTGAAGTTGCAACTGATCACTTTGTAAATCACTTGTTTCTAAAACTGCAATTTGTAATTTAATGTTATATATGGAAGGTGATTAGTGAGTCCGTACATCAAGATTTTATGAACCGTTGGCTATTGCTTTGCTTTGCTGTTGAATGCCTTTGGGCTTGAACTATTCGGGAATAAAAACCTTTTCCATCAATAGTGTAGCTACTTTCTTCCACTAATTGATCATAAAAAATTTCTTTTCTTTTTTATTTTATTTTATATAAGGTTAATATTGGAGTGCAGTATAGGGAGGTTGCCACTCCGCATCATCGAAGAAGATGATGCGACTGAACTTAGAGAAAAAATGATGAGTGGGCGTCATCGAACAAGCAGGCCCGACGCTCATCATTCTGATATTTCAATCAGGTAACCGACCAGGATCAGAGGATAGTGTCAATCTCTTTATTATCTCCATACAATCATTCATAGCCCTATCTGGTAATGCAAGGATGTGAGCAGCTTGATTTGCTTCTCTGAAATAATGGAAAATTCTGAACTTCTGGAACTTTAAGAGCATGTTGTTAATATCTTGAACTATCGCTGAAATTTGCCAAGGCACCTTCCAAATGTGATCGATTGCATTTATAAGTTGAAGGTTATCGCCCTCAAGGATAACGTTGCTATAGTGTGTGTTGGAGTTGTATTGCAAAGCTTTAAGTGCAACTTTTGCCTCAGCCATGATGGGAGAACAAAACTGTATACGGTGTCTCTGGACGTGTAAAATGTCACTGTTATGGTTGCGAACTATGAACACAATATATGTATGCCCATGAGGGTTGACGATGCATCAAAATTAACCTTAATCCAATCTTGTTGTGGTTTTTTCCAGTAAATATTTTACCTTTAGGAGCGGACAGTAGAAATGGAATGTTTCTTTTCAAAAGAGTTAGATAATGATGTTCTCTAGTTCAAGAATTGGAAAACGCTAAGTCAGTAGGAAGATGTTTAGGTTGGATGGTATGTTGGAATATCTTGTTGTTTTGGAGTAGCCAAGTGCTATACCATAAAAAAGAAATTTCTTCACATTTAGTATTTGTCTGAAGAAACATGTCCAAGTTATCAGGAAATTAGCATGTAGTCGTAATGTTATAAGTGTGATCGATACGTTGCAGGAATTGGTTAATCATGCTTAATGTGTATGAGAATTGAAAGAAAATATTATTAGAAGTTTCGAAAGGGGCTCCACATAACGAGCACTCACTGGGGACTAAATTGACGAACCTATTCAACCTCTCCGTAATTGGGAGACAAACAATGGCTGATTTCCCCATGAAGTTTTGAGTTTTAGGAGGTATGTTTAGAGTCAAAATATTGTGCTTTTACGTACCAAAAAGATTAGGATGCCTTACCGAATGGTTGTCGGGACTTGTCATAAGAGTTGTGGTCGATTTTGTTGAGAAATTTCCTGATGTTGTAAGAGTCCAGACAATATGGTCCTTAGATAGGGAAGAAGGAATGTGTATGTTCAATATTAAGTTAACTATATGGATTGGCAGTAAAGTTGCTAACTTGAGAGCATGCCATTTCCTTTCAGGTATGATGAAGTCCGCCGCCACTTTGAGGTGAATGTCATGAATGGCAGGATCAAAGTAGAAGTTAATATTTGTATCCGGAATTCAATTACGTCCAGAAATTAATGTGTCTACCGTCATCAACAATCCACAACACACCTTTGCTGAAATTGTCCTTTAGATGAAGCAGACGCGAGAACTGCCATGATTGGTTTGCCTTTGTTTTATATGAAAAAATATTAGATGTATGTAGATATTTCTCAGTTATGATACGAACCCATATGTTATTGGGTTCAATCAATATTTTCCAAAGGAATTTCATTTGCAGAGAGTTATTAATATGAGTTGCTTTTTGCAGTACTAGACCCCGAAGAGAGGTCTAGGCCTACAAATTTTGTCCCAGGCTAGAAGAGGAGGTGCAGTGGAATGTTGCTTATTCTAAAATTTCCTATTAATCTTATCAATTTTGTTACAAATACCTACAGGAAGCAAGAAACTTTGCATAAGATAGTTTGTTTTTTATTGGAGATTGGACTGAATGAGAGTTGTTCTTCCCGCTTGTGATAGAGAATTTGTTGTCCAAGAAGATAATTGTTGTTGCAATTTCGTGATGGCATAGTCAAAACAGGCATTTTTAACTCTACATGCTACAATCGGAATACCTATATATTTTTTCATAGACATGGTAACGTGGGGATTGAGGATGGATGCAAGCCGAGCATGGGTGTTTGACGGAATGTTAGCTGAAGTTTGGAAGGAACTTTTGTGGAAATTGATTGTAAGTCCGGAAAGTCTAGTAAAACGTTGGAGGACATCGTGAATGAATCGCATGTTTTTTTCTATGGCATTCGCAAAGATGATTGTGTCATCAACAAAGTTGAGAAACAAGATAATGGTACCATGTTTAGTGAGTTTAATTCCCACTCTGTGATTTTCTTTATCAGCCTCAATCTGCAGTGTACGTGCCAGGAATTCTAATGCAAGAATGAATATTGATGGTGCTCACGGATCTCCTTGTCTTAACCCGCATTTGGGTCTAAACACTGGACCTGAAATATTGTTAACAGGAATTGAAGAAGAGGTGGAACAAATACAATTCATTACCAACTCAATCCAAGTATTATGAAAACCAAATGATTGTAGTACGCTTTCAATGAAAGACCATTGTAACTTATCATATGCTTTTTCCAAGTCAAGCTTGATGGCCATCCAACCTCGTTTTCCTTTTTTCATTTTGTGGAATGAGTGGAAGATTTCCTGTGGGAGCAGGATATTTACTTGAATTAGCCTATTCTCAACAAACGCTCCTTGTAGTGGATGGATAAGAGTCGGCAGAATATTGTTGAGACAATTGGCCAGAATTTTTGGAATGATTTTGAAGATTGTATTGCAAAGGCTGATAGGACGGTAGTGATTAATGTTTGTCGGATTCTCCGTTTTAGGGATGAGGGTTATAGATGATTGTGCAGTCTCAAGAAGGAAATTTTTGAAGTGGACAGTTGCCTGAATGGCATTAAAAACCGACACTCGAATCGTTTGCCAGTATGCCTGATAGAATTCACTACTAGAAATCAGGCTTTTAGCGCGAAATTTAGCGACGGAATTGCCATCCGTCGCGAATTCTAATAAATAGCGATCGATTTCGCGATGGAATTGCATTCCGCCGTTAATTTTAATGAAAACGGGGATTCCGGATTTAGTGACGGAAAATCCGTCACTAAATCCATCGCTAGCAAAAATTAGGATTTAGTGACGGATTTTCGTCACTAAATCCATCGCTAATCGTTATGGTCAAAATCTCCCTCTAATTTAGTGGTGGTTAGCGACGGATTTGGTAATCCGTCACTAATGTTTGATTTTAGTAGCGAGGGAAGGCGGTAAAAAATCCCGCCTAATTTTTTTCGAATTTTTTTTCCCAATGTAGGTGGTCAAAACCCCCGCCCAAATTAGCGACGGGTTTGGTAATCCGTCTCTAAAGTCCCGCCTATTTTTTTCGAATTTTTGTTACAAAATTTGGCGGTCAAAATACCACCCAAAATTAGCGACGGATTGTCAAATCCGTTGTTAATCCGTCAAGTTCTATTTAAGGCGTCCCGATTTCCTCGTTCACCTAAAATCAGTTTCATCCCTCCGAATTCGCTCTCTTGCCTCGCCTCTTCACCGCCTCTGGTAGCTTCTCCTTCTACGGCTTATCCTCCCGCGACTTCTCCTCTGGTGGCTTCTCCTCTGGCGGCTTCTCCTCCGACGGCTTCTAGATTTTGATTTTTTTTTGTTTTCCAACTTGTTATTTTTCACTTTTTGTCTCCAACTTGTAAGTTACTTTCAATTTAATGTTGCATTTGATTTGAATGTTAATGTTAATGTTGGATTTGGTTTTGTTTTGAATGTTAATGTTGGATTTGATTTAAATGTTAATGTTACATTTGATTTGAATGTTGTGTTCGATTAAACTTGATACGGATTCCGTGGGTTAATCTTGCTACGTATTCCGTTGAGATCAAAGGAAAATGGCGAAATTGCGCGGTGGAATGGCGAAGGATCTCGTCGCTAAACCGTCACTAAATCGCTCACATGGGGTCGGAGACGTTTGGCTTTGGCGACGGAATTAGAGACGGATTTCCTTCGCTAAATCCGTCACTAATTCTGTCACCACAAATGTCGTCCTTTTGTCTCGCCGGGGAGACGTGATTAGCGACGGAAATCCGTCGCTAATTCCGTCACCAAATTGGCGACGGACCACGGATCCGTCGCTAGATTGTTTTGCGACGAAACTTAGCGGGACGGACGTGGTCTGTCGCAAATCCGTTGCTAACCAAATTTAGCGATGGATTTACCTTGATTAGCAACGAAAAAATCCGGCACTAAACAAGATTATTCTAGTAGTGATTCGGATGGGAGGCCATCTGTACCACACGTTTTATTTTTTGGTATATTACGGACAACGTGAAGGATTTCAGATTGTGTAGGAGGTTTAAAAAGTGCAGCATTGTCAGTTTCCGTGATTAGTGGTGGAATAATGCGAAGATCATCTTGCATAATGGTGGAAGAGGTGTCCGGGATGTATCTCAGACTCAAATCATGCGTGATTGCTTGGGTAATATTGTGTTTTCTGAAATTCGAGAGGTTGTCAAGAGTTATGAAAGCGTGGATATGTTGTTTAAATTTCGTGATCTTAGCACAATTATCACGAAACTTTTCATACTCAGAAGTTTATTGGTTGGGTTGTGATGAGATACCAAAATTTATTCTTAACATCGGAAGATGTAAAATCAACTGAGATGGAATGTTCTGTTCACAAATTATCAAGGAATATATCAAGCGTATTGCTATCTGTAACACACGTTTTTTTGCTAATCGTCACATCTCGTCTTGTCACGAGTAGGTAAAATGTTTCTCGTCACGTGCCACAACCGTTCACCTCGTCACGGGTGGGAAGGTATACACCTCGTCACGAGAATCCCCTAGGCGGCTCGTGACGAGGCACGGGTTTTGGCCTATAAAAGCCAAAACCCGAATGAAACCCTCATTGGCTCATTCTTACCATCTACCGTCTCCAAAATGCTCCCATATGCAAAATCTGTTCTTTTGTGCCTCCCTGGATTCGTGATGCCTCTTGGTCGCTCGATTGTTGTTGTATCTCGTTCTATTCAACAAAGGATGGTTAGTAACTACTCTCCTCTCATTATTTATTATTATTTCTTGAATCTTTAGGTTTATAAAACTTGATTCACTTGATTGTTATAAGATTTGATAGTTTTTTTTTATTATTTAGACTAAATGTTGTGAGATCTTTGAGTTTTATTGTACAAATTATGAAATTTTTTATTGTTATATGTTCGATTTCTTGTTTAGTATTTATGAGTTTGAAAAATGAAGATTGTGGAATTGTAAGTTGAAATTGTGTGTTTTAGGTTGAATTGAGAAAATTTAGGAGGATAAAAACTGTTTTTTAAATTTTTTTAGAAAAAATAACTAAACCTACATGCTAAATCTGGAAAGCCAGTCAGATGAAAGTCAGTTCTGGCTGACTGTGAGCCTCTTGACGAGGCCCCTGTTGCATTCTCGTCACGAGCTAGCAAGGGAAAATTTTGTATTATTACTTTGCATATATAAAAAAGTTTATGAAATATAAATGATTGTGATATTATTTAGAAGTTGTTGTTCCCATTGAAATGGATCGTGTTGTTGTTTTAAGAATAAAACTGTAAATTATTGTGATTTTTTAAATACAAAAATACAAAATTTTGATTTTTTATATGTTTAATGTATTGTTTAGTATTTATGAGTTTGAAAAATGAAGATTGGTGAATTGGAAGTTGAAATTATGTTTTTAGGATGAATTGAGTGTCATTTGGATATGAAAACTTTTTGATTTTGCAAAAAACAGTTTTTCTCGCCAAAAAAACTTAACCATGAGGCCAACTATAGGGAGCCAGCCAGAGGAAAGCGTTCTTATGGCTGGTTGTGAGCCTCGTGACGAGGTTGACTATGAGAACTCGTGACGAGTTGGGCTGAGAAGGCTCGTCACGTGGCTTTACATGGGAAAACAGTTTACTTTTATGAAAAATTCATGAAATATATCTGATTTGGATAATAGTTAGAAGTCGTTGTTCCCATTAAAATGGATGTTGTTGTTGTTTTAAGAATAAAAATATAAATTATTGTGATTTTCCAATGTAAAATAATACAAAATTTTGATTTTTATATGTTTAATATGTTGTTTAGCATTTATGAGTTTAAAAATGAAGATTGCTGAATTGGAGGTTGAAATTATATGTTTAGGTAGGATTTGTTGATTTGGATTTGGAAGACAAACGTAGTACAAAAAACGTTTTGTTGTATTATTTCTCCATTGGATTGTTTTTATAGTTGATTAATGTAATTTGATGATTTTATTAAAGTTATTCAAATATTTTAATATACCACATATTCCTGTTTACAAGATCGATTAAAAAATTGGCAAAGAAGACAGGGACGACGGGGTCTAGATCTGCATGGCTTCATATACGGGATATCGTTAGAGACGTTGATGATGCCGCTCGTAAAGAGCGGGAGGATCGATTGGCTGCGGAGGAGACAGCTAGAGCAGAAGTTGAGCTGGGTAGAAGGGTTGCATAAAAGAAGAAGAGGGGGGCGATCCCAATGCACTGTCTACTAGGACTCCATCAAGGTGTTTTGTGTCTTTTGATAGAAGATCATGTTACTCGGAATACCCTCCATACATGATGGGTCCGACATCGAGGCATTCCGTGTCGGGATCAGTTCATGAAGACTATATGGGAGAGGTATCGTCTTTCCATCAGTTGTTGTTCGAGTACCATGCTCAGCAATAGTTCAGAGGTGGGGTACTTGTGTAGGGTCTTAAAAACATCAGGGCGACTACTCCTCTTACGCCTAGAACCCACAGGATGAAGAGACGAATGAAGTGCCTATAGAGGCGAATGAAGCGCCTATGGAGGAATCACATCAACATCAGTTATTTTACTAAACTCAAATATTAATTTTGATAAGTTAAATTTCATAAATCATGTTTTGATTGATTTAACCTGATACCTGTTTTGTAGGACGGTTAGAGGGGAAAAAGAGCATGGACAACCCCACCAGATGAAGAGGTTGTTGAAAGGGAAGCAGTAGATGAAACGAGTGGACAATCCGCGTCCACACGGAGGAGAGACAAAAGGGTCAACAACATCGATCCTTACATGACTGGATCATCAAGTGGGGTCCAGAAATCGCTATATTGATGTGGAGCTTTCCCGACCATGTCGTCTATGACGTATATAAAGGCATTCTAAGTTTTATTCATTCTGAAATCTATTTCATTTAGTATTAATATTTAGTACAACTGTCAAGGTCAAACTTAGTATTCATATAATTTTGCAGAGTCAAACCTTCAGCTTCCAGTTTAGGCACATGTATCTTTGTGCGTGGTAGCCCCGGATTTCCAGGAGCGTAAGCATCTATCGTCGTCGGACTTGCCCATATCACGTCGCTTATGTACGAGCACGTGGATAGGCAGCTGGTCACCATATTCATTGAGAGGTGGGATCCATGTTGAATATATGAACTAGCCTCTTAGCTCATACAACTAATAATGCCTCACTTTTAATGATAACAAATAACCTTATGTACTAATATGTGTACTGAGTGACATATCACAGGAAAATGATAGGCCTTCGAGTTAATCAGGTGGTTTATGCTTGGAAAGCAACGAGCTGAAGTAAAGATACAAGAGCGAGTCCGACGATAAGGATAGTGATTAAAGCACTTAATTAGGAGCAAGGGAACCGAGTGCCACTGGAGGGAACTGAATAAGAAGAGTGAGGAATCGAGCATTAGAGAAGCAAAGCGCTATACAAGGAGGATGCGCTCAAGGGAACCGAGTACACTAAAGGGGACCGAGTGCGTATATATGGAAGGGTATCTTATAAGGTGCTATAAAAGGAAAGATTTGATTCGCAAAGATCAATCAGATTCGAGATCTTATTTGTTGAAGCAACTTTGTTATTATACTCGGCTAGTTTAGATTTAGTAGTTTATTTATTATTATTATCATGCTTTTCGGTGATTAGTTCCCTGTGATTATGCCATAGTATAAATAGTTAGGTCATTTTCCATTAAATGTTGTTGTTGAACACATTGAGAGAGAGTTCATCTTGATTTAGGACTTAGACAATAATTAGGAGAGTTTAGGAAGAAACTGAGAACTGTGTGTTCGCCTAATAGTTGTAAGCCCTACAAGAAATCAAATCAACAATCGTTTTGGAATTATTGTTTACTTGTTCTTAGCTTTTCTTTCCGCACAAAAGTTTTAATCTTTATTAAAGCTAAGATCTTCATGCTCCACAATTGATATCAGAGCAGGATCCAATTTCAATACGACAATGAAGAACTCAGAATTCAACCTCGGCATGTCCCTCAACAAGCCTCACCAGCTTCGAGAAGGAGAACATGATTGGTGGATGGGAGTGCACACGACATTCAATCAAGCCCAAGACTACCAATGCTGGAAAATCATAGAGCTTGGAGACGAAGTGCTTCCAGAGTTGAAGCAAAGAACGGATTGGCAACCAGAGCACTGCGCCAAGATGGAGAAGAACTCAAAAGCTCGACAACTGATTCTGTGTGGACTCACCCGCACGGATATTGACAAAGTCATTGGCATAGAAAAGACCAAAGACATGTGGGAAGCTATCATCTCCATACACAGAGGGAGCGAAGACCAGAAGGATACCAGAAAGTTCACGCTTCAAAGAGAGTTTCAGTCCTTCAAACAACTCCCTGGTGAAAGTGTGTCAGCCTGCCAGTCGCGCTTCACAATTCTGATCAACAAATTGACTGCCTCTAGCATAACCATTCCTCCTTCAGAGCAAACACTGGTTGTCGTCTACACTATGATCGATAAATTCGAGCTCACTCGACGAATCGCGCTCATGTCTCCAGATTGCAAGAAGCTTACAGTAGTTGACATATTTGGGAAGTTCTTCGATCAAGAGAACACTACTTCACTGAAGGGCTTAAAATTAAAAGAAGCTACTAGAACAACGCTAAAGCTCACAAAGGAGCTTGAGAAGATGGACATCAATGATGGTGAAGAGGATGAGGATGATGACACAAAAGTCGTTCTCATGACATAGATGGTAAAGAAGTGGTTTAAGAAGAGAGCTGGACCAAGAGAATCATCATCTTCGGCTAAGCGTGATCTCAGGAGTACACGTGCTATAACTGCCAGATAAGGGTAATCTTGCCAAGACGTGCACCAATCCAAAAGTAGATGCCACTGAAAAGAAGGCACTATTCTCATCATTGGGGAGAAGAAGATGATGAATCTGACCTTCATGAAGGATTCCAAGGCCAATGTCTCATGGAAAATGCAGAGGCCCTTGCCTCTGAGGTAAAATTTCCTAACACCTTTCCTAATCGCTTAAACATTCTTGAAAAGAAAGACCTTATTAATATGATTAAGGGGCTACTATAAGACATTGAAGATTTAGAATCTCAAATCACTGAATACGAAGAGGAAGTAACTGAACTACATAGTGAATGTCTAGACTTGTCCACTAGGCTAGCTAATAAAGAAAATGCCTTAGTAAAATCTAGGGAATTGATCCTGATGACGAAATCATGCGAGGGTTGCAAGGGTAAGCAGCCTTAAGGGGGATCGTCAAAGGATTTATAATCTAAGGTAGAAAGCGATTTAGGGCTAATTCTTGCGAATATCGCCGAATTAACAGAAAACGGTGAATCAAACTGTCTTTGTAAAGGCTAGACATGAATTGGGATATGACTTAGATTCCTCTAAGTGCTCGAGCGCTAACAAAAAACTCAGCAGAGAATTAAGTGAAAAAGCTAAGACCTTAGACAAGGCTCTTCAAATCTGTAGAAGCGAAAATAAATTCTTAGAGAAAAAGGTTAAGGCACTTGAACAACCATTAGGGGATAACAATTACTGGTTTCATGGGGAAAAGACTCATAAGATGTATGTGAGCCAAGCCCAAGGGAACACAAAGAACATACTAGATCCCAAGATTAAGGATAGGAATCCCTTTAGACTTGGAAAGGGAAAATATGGTTATGTGAAGTACAATGGATGGTGCAGATTTTGTGGTAACAATGGTCACACTATACACTCTTTCAAGAAGAAGCAAGCGCTAAGTAATAAGCCATACAAGCCACCCACTCGCACTACGCGTGAAGTGAGTAGTTTGAATGATCCTTCCTACTTAGAGCATGCCTCTTCACCTAAAGGTCAAAGGGTCGATAGTAGTCCCTCTCCTAATATTAACTAGAAAGCTAATCCACCTAGAAAAGCTGAGCTTCGATGGGTTCCAAAAGTTTGATTGCTTATTTGCGTGGAAACTTGAGCAACAAGAACAAATGGTACATAGACAGTGGCTGCTCATGTCACATGAGAGGAGACAAGGAGATACTACAAAGTTTTCAGGAATATGATGGTGGAAGCGTATCATTTAGTGACAAGAGAGCTAGAGAAATCAATGGACATGGAAAGGTACATCTCAATCACAAGATAGAGATCCAGATGGTAAACTTTGTAGAGAGCCTTCGCTACAATCTCTTAAGTGTGGCTCAACTCTGTCATGAAGGACCAAACGAGGTGACTTTCAATACCTCGAAGTGCTTCGTGAGAAATTCTACCAGGAAATCATTTTAAGGGGAAAGCGAGTCAACATCACGTACATGTTCAACTCCAGCTACATCCCAAAGAGTCACATTTGTCTTGCTACTGTAGAAGATCAAACCGACTTATGGCATCAACGACTAGGGCACGTCAATCTACATCTTCTACATAAGCTACGTGCAAAGGAGCTAGTCCGCGACTTACCTCTCATCAAGATAGACAACATAACACACTGTGCTAATTGTGTCAAGGGAAAGCAAGTCAAGAGCTCGTTCAAAGCTAAGCAAGACATCACAACAAAGAAGCCCCTTGAGCTACTTCATATGGATCTCTGTGGTCCAATGCATGTTCAAAGCCCTGGTTGAGCACGCTATATATTTGTGATCGTTGATGACTACTCCAGGTTCACTTGGACCTTATTCCTGCGCTCCAAGGATCAAGCCTTCTCGCGCTTCATCAAGCTAGTCGCTTTACTTGAGAATTCTCTATCTTTGAAGGTGCGCTCTATAAGATCAGACCATGGAACTGAATTCGAGAATGGAGAGATGTTGAGCTACTGCATTGAAAGGGGAATCGCTCACAACTTCTCAGCCCCTAGAACTCCACAACAGAATGGAGTGGTTGAAAGAAAGAACAGAACATTAGTAGAGATGGCGTGCACCATGTTACTTCAAAGTGGAGTCACCCCCTCTCTATGGGCTGGAGCAGTGAACACTGCGTGTTACATCACCAACAGATCCCTTCTACGACCTACACTAGGCAAGACTCCATACGAGCCGATCAAGGGATACCCTCCAAGCATATCTCATTTCAGGGTATTTGGATGCAAGTGCTACGTGCTGAATAATGGGAAAGACAACTTAGGCAAGTTCGATGCATGAAGTGATGAAGCCAACTTTCTTGGCTATGTCCCAGCAAGCAAAGCATACAAGGTGTTCAACCAGAGAATAAGAACTTTCAAGGAGAGCATACATGTGGTGTTTGATGAAGGCACGTTTCATTCTCCTTCGTCAAGTACCTCCGATCCATTCCCAGAAGTCGCCCCCGTAGAAGCATCCTTAGAAATTGATCAAGCCCCTCCTCCTAAGGCCCTAAATCCACTCGCCCCTCCATATACAAATTCAGTTCCCATAGGGCTAGACTCAGATAATGATAACGAAGGGCCCTCTCAGACGCACACAGTCTAGAGTACAACGCCTCCCACTAGAGCCTTTCAACAACAAGGTGTTCATCCTTCGGAGAACATGCTCACTCCAGTTCACTCCGGAATTCACACACGCTCTCGTGTAGATCAACTAGCACCTTCAGAAACTATTGCTGAAACACTTGATGAAGCCGTTGAGGAAACCAGCCTATGTGCCTTCAACGCTTTCGTCTCACTCACTGAACCTAAGAACATTAAAGAGGCCATTATTGATCCAAACTGGGTGGCAGCCATGCAAGAAGAGATCCATGAGTTCGAGCGGAATAAAGTCTGGCGCCTAGTCCCTAAGCCCTCTAATCACACCATCATCGGCACTCGCTGGGTATTTCGAAACAAGCTTGATAACTCAGGATCTGTGGTAAGGAACAAAGTGCGTTTGGTAGCACAAGGGTACAATCAACAAGAGGGGATCGATTATGACGAGACCTATGCTCCGGTCACTCGATTAGATGCTATCCGTCTTTTGATAGCCTTCGCTTCACATAAGGGATTCAAGCTCTTTCAAATGGATGTGAAAACTGCCTTCCTCAATGGTGTGCTCAACGAAGAAGTGTATGTGAAGCAGCCCCTAGGCTTTGAGGATCCAAAACACCCAGAGCACGTGTATTTCCTGGAAAAGGATCTCTATAGATTAAAGCAAGCACCAAGGGCATGGTATGAGTGTCTCTCCGAGTACCTCCTCGCTAATAACTACAAAAGGGGAACAATTGACAAGACGCTCTTCATCCAGGAACATAAGGGCGTCATCCTAGTGGTTCAGGTATACGTTGATGACATTATTTTTGGCTCCACTAACATGTCGCTTGTAGAAAAATTCAAAGGTGTGATGAGCAACAAGTTCAATATAAGCATGATAGGGGAACTCAACTTCTTTCTCGGACTACAAGTGGTGCAAAAGGCTGAAGGCATTCAAATCCATCAACAAAAGTACTTAAAGGAGATCATAAAGAAGTTTGGGATGGACAACAGCAAGCCCCTTCACACTCCCGTGTCCACATGCACTAAGCTCGATGTAGACCTTAACAGACCAAAGGCGAATGAAACACTCTGTAGAGGTATGGTAGGATCCATATGTACCTAACCACCTCTAGGACTGATATTGTTTTTGTAATAAGTTTGTGTGCACGATTTCAATCCGATCCAAGGGAGTCGCATGTCTCTATCATCAAGCGAATCCTTCGCTACTTAAAAGGGACTGGCAACTTATGTTTATGGTACCCTAAGAACTGTGATTTTACCCTTTTTGGATATGCAAACGCTGACTATGCAGGTTATCTCGTTGATCGTAAAAGCACCTCAGGTATGGCTCAATTCCTAGGCCCTTGTCTCGTTTCTTGGGGCTCTCGCAAGCAAAATTTAGTAGTTGTGTACACCACCAAGGCAGAATACATAGCAACCGCTTCTTGTTGTGCTCAACTGCTATGGCTCAAGCAACAACTCAAGGACTTTGGTATTTCGATGGGCTCAATTGAAATAAGGTGTGACAATACCAGCGCGATCAATATCTCAAAGAACCATGTGCATCACTCTCAAACCAAGCATATTGACGTGCGTCATCACTTCCTTCAAGACAATCTGGAGAAGAAGCACATAGAGCTCACCCATTGTAGGATTGAGGATCAAATAGCAGGCATCTTCACCAAGACCTTGAACAAGGAACCATTCATCAAACTTAGACTTTACTTGGGCTTGATCCCCCTTCATTAAGCATCTTCATCCACGTAAGCCTCTTCCTTTGATCTTGTGTAAATTAGTGTTTTTTTTAATCTTGGTAACTTAGGACTAATACGTATGCGAATCTAGCTTGTACCACTAAAAAGGTATATGTCCTTCGCATGCCCTGTGTGATGCTAAATGATAAATGCTTGATTAAGCCCTTCTAGGATTGTATTATTGCTTGTTAAAATTTGATCCATATGCATGCTCTTTATTTTCAAGCCCTTATATATATGCACGATGATCTCTTCTTAACCTTATGATCAAGCCCCCCAAATATGATTCGTGCTTATACGTCAGTCCCTTAGCCTAGGTCTTAGTGTTACGTTCCCTATGACCAAATAAGCCACAACTGAGAATATTCAGTGAGATGTCAAAAAGCTTACCCATATATGCTTATCACTTTTTGTTTTTAAAAGAGCTTCTATGTCCCTTTGTGTGTGTGAAATTATTATATGCTTAAGCGAGTTAAAATATCCTACCACGTATGGGAACTGATACACAGCGCGTCAATAACTAGGGACCGAGTAGTATAAGAGATGACAAGCGCAAATCATGAGTAATATGTACTTGTGGACCGAGTAACCGAGAATAGAGTGAAGCGCAGATTAGATTAGGGACTGAGCACAGGGACCGACAGAATCATAGGGACCGAGCGTCTCAACGGTCGACTACCTTATATGCGCTCATTACTCGCCAGTTCACCAACGACCACTTGCTTCTGCAAAAAACGAGGTGCCGTTCCTGATATGACTTTGAGTTGTTGTGATTCGACCATTCACCGTCCTCCATAAATAGCTCTTCACACCAGATTCAGCCCCCCTTCACCGCTTTCACACTATTCACTCTCTACATTCAAGCTCTCATCTCTCACAACCCTCATTTCTCAAATCTTCACTTCTCCCTCACACGAATCCAATTCTCTTTCACCCTACTTCCTCAAAACACACATGGCCAATCCAACGAACATCAACGTTGAGCAATGGGCAGAGTTCATGAAATTCAAAGCTTTCATGGAGACCTCGGCCACCACCTCATGAGTTCCACCATCTACTTCAGAGGCGCATGTCTCCAACACACCAGCTACTTAAAAGCCACTCTCTCCAGTCCCAAAAAAGGATCCTACTCCCCATCCTTCTCCCTTACCACCTCCTTCATCCACCGTAAACTTGCCTCCACACCACACTTCACCTGCCCCAATGGAGGAAAACCCTCAGAACATCAAGCGTATCCGTCACATCTCCTCTACTGAGCCTAAGGCCTCCTCCACCGATTCCACTGAGCACACCCCACAGCATCGATGCACGATGAATCTACACACAAGCCTCTCGTTATTACCTCCACAACCCTCACTCTCACTACCCCCCCCCCTTCTCCACCATACTAGACATCCTACAAAAGGTCCTTGGCAATTACTCCCTTCTCCACCTCTCAGAAGCGCCACAAGGCCATCGTCTCTGCTGAAGGCGCGAATTCCTACAGTCTCCCATCCGCGCACAACAACTTCTCCACAAGGGTGGTGATCAAGCCTCTCATTATCGGCCAGGGGTTTTGGTCAACCCTCAGCCCAACTGAGTTCGATGTAGCTGCCACAATAGCATCGCTTGAACAGACGCGCTGGTCCGAGATCGAGATCGAGCCCTTTGCAGTCGACCAAGAGGAAAGTGCACAAATTCTACAATGCACTAATGGTCATGCCTCCTTCACCTGGACAACCCTACTCGGTGGCTCAAATCACATGGGGCGATGAGACAAAGACGCTCAACATAAAGCTCCTAGCCAAGGCTCGACTTACCCACGGGCGTAGGTACGCTTCACTGCCTAAAAAGAATTAGCCCTCAGGCAAGGCTGAGACACTGGAGCTACTGGTAGGGATAGCGCGACCAAAATAAATAAAGACGAACATGTTGAGCTTTGAGACCAATCTGCTTCACTACATCATGCTGCGCAACATCATCCCTAGGCAAGAGAAGCATGACACTGTGACGATCGCAGATGCATGCCGTATGTGCGAGGTAATAGAAGGCAATATTATAGACACAACGCAACTCATTCTTTATCACATATTCACGATAAAGATGCACAAAAATCACGCCCTCCCTTATCCCCACGTCGTCAAGAAGATTATGCTCGAGCTGGAGATATACAGGCCCGTAAAGGAAACGGCTTGTGAGAGCATCATCATTGAGACAAAACTGCGCAGGCTACTCAAGCATGCCAGTATGGAAGCGCCTGTGGAAAAGCTGAAGCTAGGGTCAGCACCCAAAACTGAGCCCAAGGCCGATTCCAAACCCAAGTCAAAAGCCACAACCCCTCCCAAATCTGAGCCTAGAACTCAAAGAATGAAGAGCCCCTTGAAGGATCCCAAGCCGCTGCTGTCGCCAAACATGAGCTCAGAGGAAATACAGATTTGCACTTCAGAGATTGTGCTCTAGACTAACAAGCACTTAGCAGGCCTCAGGCGCATGATAGATTGACACCTTCACCACATGAAGGCGCTCATGATAGGGCCGCTAAAGGAAGGCTGTGAAGATTCTTACGAGGATGAGTACCACTGTGAGTAGCTGTCGTCTCAGTTCCCCTTAAGGTTCCTTAGAAAATCCAAAGCTCCTCATTAATTCTTGTCTTTTTTCTCTTTTTTATTGTATTTTCTGTGTGCTTTCATATTTTCTTGATGATAAGTATGCCTTGGTTCACTTTCCTGCTTGCTCTAGAACGTACTGAGATAGGGTTTGACTCGCTTAGTTTTCTTTTGCATCACTTAATCATTCCTCTAGAAGGCACGCACATGCTACGCTTATTTTCCCTTGATTAAGATTAAGCACATCTTTTTACATGATGTCAAAAGGAAGGATTTTACAGGCATAAGAGTTATTTAATTTAGGGGGACTAGCACATATGATAAGTTAAAGGGCGATGAGTATTACTTGTTCATTGATTAAGGGGGAATGAAAATC
>NW_027365950.1:0-86756 GCF_046119375.1 Phyllobates terribilis
GAGGTTTTGAATGTTGTTATCTAAACTAGCAATATTAAAATGGTAAATGTTGGATTTGTAAATTATTATGATGGAAAGTTCACTCTTTTAGTATCAGCGCATTATTCTTATGGAAAGTTGATCATTGAATTCTCTTAATCCTATATTCTTAACTAACTAATCTAGTTGTCCTACTCTTTGTTCGTAATTAGCAACTAGTCCAAATAGTCCTAGAAACCCTTGTTGTAAGCAATAACCAAAGAACCCCTAAGGTTCAAAAGTGCAACAGCATAAAGATCAAAGATAAGTAGGCCTATGAAATACCATTGGCAAATCACCGATACTCGACATAGGTTTATAATCTCTACAAAAAAAGCACTCACAAATAGTCTATGCTAATTTTGATTGCTACCTAAAAGACAATACTTTTCAAATTGAATGACCAAGCCTAGCAATATGAATGAATAATAATCAACCTAGTTTGCAACCTAGATAAAATCAAGATCAATCAATAGACAATAAAGCACAAGAGATCATAAAACAATGCTGAAATTATTATTAGAACATAAACATAAGAATTCTCACAAACATATCCTAGAATAATGGCTTCAACCTAAGAGTGAACTAGTAGGATCTTAGCCACACATAGCCAATTGAAATCAATACATAAATATGGATGAAACTAACCAGGGGTGAAGGTGAAAGTGGCACAAAGGTGAAAGCTTTCTTCTTGGTTGCTGAATTTCTAAGGATGAGTTGTGAAAGTGAACAAACGTCTAATCTAACTTAATATCTAAGGGTTTATATAGTTCCTAGTGAAAGGGAAATACAATAACTCAAAAGAAATAATAAAATAGGTAAAAACAAATCAAATCTCGGACTTAAATCTGCAATTGGGCCGGTTCGTGTCCGTGGTCGCGATCGAGACATATGGGTCGCGATCGCGATCTGGCTCCAGTTATCAGAGTCGGCGGAAGTCTCGATCGCGACATGATGGTCTCGGTCGAGACATGTCTACTGAGGCTAAGTCTCGATCGCGACATCAGGGTCTCGGTCGAGACATCTTCTCTGCGGCTGGCTCTCGGTCGTGAGGCCTTCTCTCGAACTGGTCTTTGGTCTTCTATAAGCTTCGAGGTAGATCGGCTTCGCCTCTAGGCTTCTCCATGGGTGTAGGCGTGGTTTCCTTCTCTCTAGCTCCGTCCCAAATGCACTAAAAGTGAGTACAAACGAGATCTCCATAATAAAACCACAAAATACCGCTTATGAGCATCCCGCAAACCCATACATGAACACCATACCGGATTCCGGGCATACCACTTAATAAGCACCTAAACACCACTAATCCTAAGCTAATAGTCGCTAGTTAATACCATATAATAAGCTCCTATCAAACCTTCCCACACTTAAACCTTGCTCATCCTCGAGTAAGCAAAATAAAACTCACTCCTCCTAAAAAGCACAAAGGTCTACAGTAAGTGTAGAGAAAGTTTGCCATCGAGTCTCCCACTCGCTTATACACTTCTTATTCCTCCTCTTCGAGTAATGTCCTAAACCACTAGATAATATAATAAATCCACATATCACAACCACCAATCCTAATTCAAAAATCTGCATAGTATAACCACAACAATATGCATCAAACTCCAAGAAATAGAAATCTAATCCTAGAATCTAACACAACCGCCAATAATATGTTGCAAAACTAATGAACTAGTGGAATGGTAAGCATGCAAGGTGTGGATAACAATAAGCTTATAAATGGAGAGAAAAAAGGTCAAAACTAACTCCTTATTCCTCCTTGGTGAATCCTAGAAACCCGAGACATCCTTAAACTCCCTTCTTATGTCTCCGACGCCAATAGATATGCAATCAATAAAATCAAACACAAAACAAAGTAATTCCGGCGCCCTTTCGGGTTTTCACCAAAATTCTAAGTGATAGAACTTTTTCTTTTCTTTTCATTTATTTTTATTTTCAAGCACCAACCTTTTCCTTTTTTATTCAATTCTTACTTGCCTGGTTTTTCTTCTTTTTAATTTTAATTTATTTTTATTTTTATTATTTATTATTTATTTTTGTTGGGGCCCCCCTTTTCGATCCATTCCTTTTTTACTCTCCATGGGTTTTTCTGATTTTTTTTATAACAAAATAATGCAAGAGTTCAAGAAATATCCGGTACAACAGCAGAATAGCAAAACACTAGCGAAAACCACCTAAACAAGTCAACTCCTCTCCCCACACTTGAACGCGCATTGTCCTCAATACAGAAAAAGAGGACACCTAAAAAGGGAAAAGGAAGAAAACACCCTGATCTACCATCATCGTCGTCGTCCGATTTGAGCGAAGGTAGGTGCCGTGTCGCGGTCCAGATGCAGGGGTCGCGATCGAGAAATCTCTACTGAGGCAATATCTCGATCGTGATGCATTTGTCGCGATCGCGACATGGGCAGTTTCGGGTGGTTGTGTCGGTTTTACTCCTCCAATGGCTTCCTACCTGCTGGCTCTACGTGTATTCCTAAAAACAATAAAAACAAAACAAACTAATGGGATTACCGTTAGTAAAATCACTCGGGTTGCCTCCCGATCTGCTCCTTAGTGAACGTCGCGGCATGACGTAACGCTCTACGTAATTCAACCATGTCCACTCGATCCCTTCCGGATCGCATCACCGGAAGGTTAGAGGTCCACCCAAGCGACTTAGACGACAACAACATCAGTTCGATCTTCAGTAGCATCATCCTCCTACTCGTCGATAATGCATGGCAATTCCTGAACCTTTCTACATTGATTACATTGACTACGTTGTTGAGTCAGATACAGACAACGGTTTTGGTGAGTTTGACCTTAAGGATGAGGAGGATGGGGACTACTATTTTATAGATGGCTTGAACCAACCCAGATGGGACCCACCAGCTCGACGAGTTAATATGACATATTGGGTTCCACCTCCACGCCTGCCTCAGAATCAGTTTGCTTACTATTCTTCACATGCTTATCCATAGTAGCAGATGGTTGTCAGTCCTTCACGAGCGCGACGAAAACAACCACCTACACCAGTTCACCGTCAGTAGCTGAAAGGCCATGTACCGAAGCAACATTTTGACGACCCTCCACCGCATCAGTGACGAAAACACAAGGAATGTTCTATAGATCTTTAACCAGTAGCTCATCACTTTGACCTACAACCGGATTTGTTTGATCTCCTATGCATAGTATGCATCGGACTTATGCAGGAGAACTAAAAAGCTCAGGCAGAAAGAGTTGATTCATCGCCAGAGACATCTACAAGAAAATCACATGAGGTACTTTCTGAACCCATTTTTGTCCTCTTCTCTGTTATCACAGTTGAAGCATGTTGATACTGACGACGGTTCTAACCTTTGGGTGCAGACAAATATGTAGAGGATGACATTCAAGTATCTCTTCCTTCTTTTTTGTCCGTCGTTATTCCTTCTTATACCCTCCTATCACAATTGCAGCTTGTTGATGCTGCCTACGATTCTGACCATCTGGGTCATGACTTGACTGCGGGATACCGCCTATCACATCGTGCACTGTTGTTGAGTAGGCAACTGATGGTGCCGGATTTACAAGGAAGACCTCTAGTACATGATTCTTTCCTGTTCACCACTACTAATACATTACTTGCACTCAATTCTACTATTGCATCTTATTTGCAAGCACATGTACGTGATGACCCGTCTAGACGAGTTTAGAGATCTAGAGACTCTGAGCACAGCGTAGCTGCACAAGCATACACCTTGGAAGATCATTACAGGGACATGAGGAGTTGGTTACGGACAATTTTGAAACGTCGGGCAGCACATGAGGATATCGAGCGACAGAGATGGCAACGATGTTCATTTCACCATCCACTCAACTTGCCTAATTTTCACCGGTGGTTTGCTGACATGTTTTCATATCATGGGTCGAGACTTGGATGTCGGGGCGAAGGTTCATTGAGAGGCGCATCTACTTCCACACATTCACTAGTCACGACTTCTACACCTTCCTTCCACCTTCATCTGATTCCGCTTCTTCTTCACCTTCCTCTGACAGCTTTCACGGCCCACCATCGACGACATTCTATGACGACGACCCGGTTGTGCCTTCAAAGCCAACCATTGACAAGAGTGAAGCGGGGATGCTTCACATCAAATGGGGAGGATGATGTGACCTTGCCCTATAACATTCTACCACAGACTTTCACATTTTATCCCGGACTAGTTATAATAATTCATATTTTATATTTATCATTATTTCTAGTTCATGAAATTATTATAGTATTTTTATAGGATGTTATATATTATTATTTTATGCATTTATAGGATTTGTAGGAGGTCATTTAGTAACATGGATGGTCGGACATAACTAGACATTATTATTGTCTTATTTTCTATTTCTTTTATTTTTTCTTAAGGAAAAGGAAAGTCTTTCTCTACTTAACCTAGCATTTAGACTTTGAGAATTACGTTCAATTATTATTGAGTTTGTGTTTAGTGTTTATCCTTCATTCAATTCCTTTGAACGTCCATTGAAGAGCTTGGTTGAGCTTGCTCCTTCGTCTCTTCAATCCCAAAACCGATTGCGCCTTAGTCAAGCTTGCTTCTTTGCCCTAATCATTCACTAAATCCATCTCCATAAACACATTCATCCATGGCCAATCCATCCCATCATTTGGCCGAGTTCCATATCAACTTTACCTTCGGATCACGTCAAAGCTACCACCTTTTCGCATCACCGCCACTTTCAAGGATCAATTTGCCCTACTACAGGTTCAATCAATCAATTCCGGGACAACGATGACTTACTTCATGCAAGGTCACATAAATTTCTAATAAGAAAATCAAGTAACAAAAAGGGATTTTAGAAATCTATCGCGAGAAAAACGTAAAAAGCAAGTTATTAATGAAAGGAATAATTCTTAGTAAAGCTACATTTCACTATTTAGTAATGATGATGATCATAGTAAATCAAAGGTTAAGCCTTTATGCAAGTTATTCTTATTCGTATACAAAGATGATTAGAACCTCAAACAAAACATAATAATCCTATCATAATCAATTAACCACGACAAACTTATCAGTGATTCAAACTAAAGGAGGCATAAAGCAAAGAGCACCAGGATACAAAAATAGCAGAGCGGCTATCCTATAATTGAATTATCTACATATAAATCCTAGCTCAAACAGATACTAGCATAATATGTTTCCTTCAAAGGAATAGAAAGTATCAAACAACACAATCTATCCTAGTAATATGATATAATCAATTCAATCCTAGATGATCAACCTAGAACCCAACCAATAAATCAATGAACATTCAATTGATGATAAAAACATACAACTTTATAATAGGTAAAATCTAGATAAACTCACACCAATCACAACTAAAATTTCCGCTAACTCTACTAAGAAACAAGTGTTTAGTTCTCCATACCAGAAATTACAAAGCAAATTCTTGAAAAAAGCTCTAAACTCCTTAGAAAAATTCTATATAAAAGTCACAATGAAAAGTGGATACTAATAACCAACTTAACAAACCCTAGGATCAATCTTTCAATTATAATAAAAAATATATAAAACGAATCTAGAAAACTAAAACAAACTAAGTTTCGAAAAAGATAGAAAATAAGGAAATTCCCGTGTAAAATCTTCACGGATCGACGGGCACCTCTAACCATTGGTGGTCGATGCCGGTTAAAATGTGGAAAAATCCTGGAAACTCCATCGGCCGGTACTGCTGGGAAACAGGCGGGCGCCGCCAAGAGATTATTCTTTCGACTTCCTCAGCTTCATCTTGATCTTCAATAAGCTCGTCTTCGTCTTCACTTCTCTTCTTTCTTCTCTTCACTCTAACATCTTCATAAATCATAATAATAAGTTATTGATGGTCGTGATGTGATATGCACTAAATACATGACAATATAGCTCAGTATAGTACCAAATACACGCATAAAACTATGCTACTATACCCATCGTAGATGTGTACATCAAACTCCCCCACGCTTGAACTCTACTCGTCTCGAGTGGAATCAGACTACCACTCATCTTACAATAATCATCATGTAGAACCCAAGTACAAAGTTGCTCACATAGAATCAACAAATAATAAGCCCATTCCCCAAACCAACCCAACCTAATACATCATCATCTAAACTCTCAACATCAAATGCTCTCAATCTTATAGAATGTATTCATAACATAAATATCATGAACAAAAACTTATGGAACCATAATGATCATGCTCAAAGAACATCCTAAAATATCCTCAAGAATAAAATAAAAAATCAACAAACTAACTCCATATCAACACATCTCCACTCCAAATACCTAAGTAATGTCCTACCCCACTAGTTAATATCCATCCACAACAAACGTAAATTCAACCACCAATTCCTAAGGAAAAATCTGTGTAGCAAAACCATAATAATATGCATTCAACACTAGGAAAATAAGTCTAATACTAATCTAGTCCATACCATCATCAAGTGTGCTAAAAAATCTCCACAAGAAATAAGTGATAAAAAACCTCATAGATATGTCATGTAAGCTCAAGAAAATCCACCAAAGAGATATATCATGAATGCTCAAAATGAGAGGTGAAGATAAAATAGTAATTAATCTACACCTTATAGCTCCAAGTGAAAATTCTACCCGAAGCACTCCTATACTCCATACACTTATGTCATCGACCCCAAATGTGAATATAAACATCCTAAAACACTCAAATTCTTTTCACTCTGATTTTTACTTTAAGCACCTTTTCGGGTTTTCACTTAACACTCTCATAAAAATATTCTCACCCACCTCACATATCTTAAAAATCTCTTATTACCAGGCCTAATGGCAGTCATATTACATGCTTGTTGCCTAAGTACCCTGAAAGGTTTTCACTCATCACATGCTTTGATTTTGGCTCTTTTTCATTATTGCCTCTTTATTTATTATTTAGTTTATTTTTTCAAAATTATAGAGAAACATAAATAGAAAATACAATCTAATACCCACACTTAAAATAAGCATTGTCCTCAATATGAATATCAGACAAATCTAATGAACAAGGGGGAAATAGAAGATACCGATACTACTGAGGTGGTGTTGGTGGGTAGCCTTGATACTGGGTACTAGCGAGAGCACCCCAGTTTTGCATCTGTTGCATCATAATACTCATCTGCTTGTCGTGCTGGGCCCATCGAGTGTCCTAGGATCGCCATATACTCGATGAAATGTTGATCCAGAATCTTGACACTCTTATAAGCCTACCTGGCATAATCAACATCCTCCGGCTCAGGTACGTGCTCAGCAACAGGAGGCACATAAACACCAGCAAGTGCGCGTAGATCCCAATCCTGACATCGGGGACTCATGAACATCAAAGGCTTGGTCTGTAGAAGCTCGAGACTATGAACATTTTGAGCACCGAAGAGATAATAGTTCACTTGATAGAGCTGGGATCGCTCGTTCCCATTAGTAATAAGCCTGCACTTGGTCTGTAGGATATGAAAACCCCTCATACATATAGCATCAAACTAGAACTTCCTGAAAACGGGCTCCTCCACTGGACGAACCAGCTCAAGAGCATCTCCAATCAGTGTAATCATACCTCCCAAGCAATCTCATTGAAATTTCTCACAGCTTCTCACAAAAAATAGTCACCTAATCAAGCATCGTGGAACTATATCGCGTTATAGTCTACATAACTCTCAAGTCCTCCAGCGACATCTTGTTGACCTCAGGTTGGCCATAGAATGCCAATCGTATCACCTTATGAGTGAGACGAAGACATGTGTGCGAACATTGATAATTATAGTTGGTAGTCATGGTGTTGTAAGCGAAATCCTTAGAATAAAACCAAAAGTCGAACGGTCCATTTTTGGTCGTCCAATCACACTCAACTGGTGGAGAAGTAATGTTAAAGATCCCATCCAAATCCTGCACCCTTAATGTGTGGTAGATACCATCCAATATAAAGTGCAACCTCTTTCCTTGCACATCAAACTTGAGAGTCGATAGAAACTCTCGTGTCCAACTGTTGAAAGTCGGGGATGAATATCCATAAAACTCGCATACCCCGTAGTGGGTGAGCATGTCCCTCAAGAAATCGTTGATACAAAACTCCCTCACAAAGTCACGATCAAAGAACATCATACTCATGAGATTTTGGGATCCGATATTAGTCCGGATTGTAGTCGGGTCGATAACTTTCTTGGCTCTCTCCCATGGTGGAGCATTACTAGAACCGGCATCGGAGGACGACGCTCGGTGTGAAATAATCATAATGCAAGTATGTAAAAAGCCAAGTGAAATAAAGTACCGACAAAAGAAGCATGTGTGACCAGCGGCGGGTGTTGGCGACAATCGGTAGGCGCCGATAAAGAAATCTGGCTACGACGGAGGGTGCTCTTGATCTTCGACGGGCACCGATAGGAATTGGGATTTTGAATGCTAAGAATGGCGGTGGGTGCTTGAATGGCATCGGTGGGCGCCAAAATCTACCAAATCTGAAAACTTGAAGAACGATGGTGGGCGCCAGGTCTAGGGGCAAGTGTCGGGATCTACCAAGAAACACTTCATCGAACTCAGAAACGGTTTGAAAACTTGACGAACACTTCAAATGATCGCCACTCCTTCAAATCGGCTTCAAATTGGATAAATGAACCATCAAACTGTAGATTGGGAAAGCACAAACCTAAAGGAAGTGGTGGCACATGCAAATTTTGGTTGAATTTCTTGGAAATTGGATTTTCAGCTTCTATAGGCATGCACCAATAATGATAGGCGAGCGTCGAATTCTAGACGGGGGAAAACAGGAACTTTGTCTTGAACTTGAAGGAGAGGGGAAAGGTGGTTCGGTTTTTGGGTTTTAGGGGTTTAGGGGGTTAATAAGAGGGTATATATGGACATGAATAGGTAAGAGAGGAAGAAAGCTTTGTGGTTTTAGTGGGTTTGGGTTTATTGAGGATTGTAGGTTGAAGAAGAAGGTGAACGAATATGGGGTAAAATTGGAAATCTTGGTGTATATCTTGAGTTTCAGTTTCCTTTAAAAAACACTCCCAATATTCGTTCAACTCGTTCTTTTTCACAAAACACTCTTGTTTTTCTGTTCGATATCCTCATATGACTCACCACTAAAACGCTCCCTCACTCAATTTTCTTTTTCATATTTTAGACTTTTCTCTCACATTTTATCTCATCCCTCAAGATTATTATTTTTTGAATTTTTATTTTCTTTTTGCTCTATTCTTTTACACTCTATTTTTGTACCCTCTAGCATTTTCTACTTCAGATTTTTTTCCCTCAAAAAAACTGCTTTCACTTGGTTTCGAAAATAACAGTTCGAAAGGAAAAGTGATTTTAACTTTTTAACTCAAAAATGTGGTAAAAAATTGACTCGGGTTGACTCGGTATACTCTAAAAAATAAAATTAAACTAATTACACCAAGGGAAAGAAAACTACCTCACTGGGGTTGCCTCCAGAGAAGCGTCTTAGTTAGAGTCGTGGCACGACTCTTGTTAAGCTTAACTCACATTTAGGGCCTTTGAGTCCTTCAGACCCTTAGCTCGCCAAAACCATAAACGATTGAAATCTAAAACCTTGTAAGTACGTCCATGTTGGCGTTTAATTCTCAGCTTTTTAGCCTTTCCAACAGACTTCACATACATTCCCCCACACTTAGACTTTTGGGGGGATTGTTCTTTACTTTTCAACTCATCCTGCACAACATTTGGGGAACTATGTTCTCCTTGCAAGGTCAATCCGGTGGGGCAAATGCCCAAAAGATATCTAGTTGATGTGAGCCAATCGCGATGGTTCAATTCATAGGATTTAACACACATTTAGAGGAGTTATGAGCTGTATTAGCAGAGTTGTAATTACACGAGCCAAATATGAGAATATCAAGTATTCGAGGGTTTTTACAAGCACTTACAGGAGTACAAAGTTAAGTTTTCGTTGGATCTACAAAATGGAGATCTTCCACACATATCAAGTACAAGTGTAGCTGCCAGGAGTGAAGAGCCGATAGAGTGGTGTCCGTGACCTGCGTCTTTTATAACCGCGCCCCATGCCGAGTGTCCGAACCCAAATCTAGCCTTTTCATGCGTGATGAAGTGTTTTGTTACAATGGATAAGAAAAATCTTACCTCTTTAACCACCTCACCCCATGCCTTATTCGTCGTACCCCACATCTAAAGAAGATAAGAGATTCACCCGGTTATCTATGATTCATATTCAAAGATATACCTGACTAGTTACGATTCTATAGTTAGTTATTAGATTTAGTTTGTATTTGTTAGATTTGATATTAGTTTCTTGTTAGAAATTAGGTAAAGAGATTCCCCTATATAAGGTGTTTATCTCCCTACGTACCAGTATTACATAGAGTACTTAGTTAGCTTTTGATTATTTCATTCTTAGTTTCTAGAGTTAGCATGAGTAGCTAAGCTCCAAACATTGTTTTCCTTTACTACTAAAGTTTATATTGAAGTTTTGGTTTTGTGAATGTTCTTCTATCTATATTGATTCCATATTGTGTTGATGTATGCTTCCATGATTATCATCTCATTGCTTTGTATGATTGATTAGATTGCCAACCTAGACATTCATGATTACATGCATATTGTCTCCATAAGAAAACCCTTTACTTGTTTTTAGTCTGGTTGCGGGCATAAGTAAAGGATGAAGTTTTACACACAATTGAGTTTTGTAGACACACCTTTTGGGCTCGTCATAGTTGTTTAGATTGTAAACGTTGGTGATGCTTAGCTCACCTAAAGGACTAAGATTTGAGATGCTTGTGTTATGGCTCGTCTTAACTATGCATGTCATGGGTATCAAACGTGTTCTACAGGGTTCTGGTTAGATAATGTAGAATGCAAATGTGTCTTTAGTTGATAGGATAACATTGGAACTGATATAGATAGGTGACAAAGAACATGATGAACTAAACCAAAATGGATGTATTAATGGATGAGTAAAGATGAGCAATAACCAATCAATTGAAAGAATCATAAAAATCACAAACATTTGCCTGCTAATTACATAATCCTATTCTCTGAAGGATCAGCTCCTTACTTCCACTAGCTTATTATTGTTATTTGGTAATTGAGGATTAAGTTTACTTTGACTGTGTGTGCCACGACACACACACAGGGACTTTTGCACTACCATACATGGCCATGTCACTAGTATCGAGCATCAACTTGCTTATCAACTATCTATAGAGTTATCCAGGCCCGGTATAACTGTTTCAATCCCAAATACAAATTGAACTGATGGTTTAGTGGTGGTTGTTACATCAATTTTAAAATTGATGGTCTTACCACCATATCCCTTCATAGTTGTACCTGCTCGTACATCAATTACCCCACTGGCGGTTCTCATGAATGGTCAACCTAAAGTTGTAGGTACTGCTTTCTCATCATATTCTGTTTGGATGATGTAAAAGACAACGGTAAAGTAAACTCCCCACGCATACTAATACGTCTTCCAACTTCCCTAGTGGAAGGGTGTTGGACTTCTCAACCAATTGAATGACGACTCTAGTATAGCTCAGAGGTCCCAGACTTAATGAATATTATACATAAGAAGGCAATACACTGATAGACGCACCTAAGTTGAGAAAAGCTCGGTCGACCTTCTCTTTCCCAAGGGTATTCAGGATTGTAAACATCCCTGGATCTTCACACTTCTTAGGTAGGCGTTGTTGGAGCACCGTAGAATCTTTCTCCCCTATTATCTTCTTCTTAAGAGCTCTAATCCTTTGTTCTTCTCTATTCTTATCCATCCCATCTAAAATTCTAACTGCAACAGGATCTGCATGCATCTCTACTTATAAGGGTGCATTCTCCTCAACATCACAAAATATCTCAAGCATATCCTTTTGAGTCTTCAGCAGATTCATTCGACTCAAAGCAATTGGGAATGGTGCTTCTTGGATGTAAGAGTTCATGGTAGGCATTGTCAAATTCCTAGTTACTGCTTTGAATACATATGGGTTGGCGTACGAATTGACACTTTCATCACTCTCAGAAGATGAAGAATCGTCTCTTATAATAATCGGCTGGTGGCGGGCACCTATAGGACATGTTCGGACCGGACTCATCTTCATAATCCTCTTCAATTAGGATGGGTCGGTGGCGGATACCCAAAAGGACATGGGCGGCCACTGGAAACATCATTGGAATCATCACTCCAAAATCAAGCTGGCGGTGAGTTCTTGAAGGATAGAAGGCAGTCATCAAAAAGTTCTTCTTCCACATGTCGGCATGCACTCCACTCTAACCGGCAGGTGCCAGACTCAACTTCATTATTCTCTCCATCAAACCGGTGATTGGCGCCGAATTTCAAGAGGCATGCGCCAATATTAATTTTCTCCTTGCGGTACCTGATGATGATTTCATCTCTTTGGGAATTGCAAAAATTGACACGCGGTTGCGGAAATCATAGGGGTGGGGGCCGCCATCTCAACCACATTTTCTTCTTCTCTTTGTTCTTCTTCTATCTCATCATTGAGGACAAATTTCTCTTGAAACTCACTCCATATAGCCTCAAAGTCATCATCTACAACATCAAAAGGCACTTCCATGGAACTCACATTATGTAGATCCAGATTCTTCTCCGTTTGTGATGGGAAATGGCCCAAAAATTTGTTGTTGAATCTGCCAACAGCCTTGGTTAGTTGACTAACCTTCTTCTCAAGGTTACCTTGGTTCTCTTGAATTTTCACATTAGACAGAATACTTGCTTCAAGCCATTCTGCATATCAATGTTGCTCGCTACTGATGCTCTTATGATCTCATCATATGACTGTTGAGGGGGGCACATAGATGGGTTCAATTGATTATCCATGTTACCCTACTGAATTTGGGGTGATTTCTCCAAGGTTGATTGTATTGACCATTGTAAGGTGGCATCTGCATACATTGTTCAAAACCATTAACATTAACTTCCTCTTGAAATGATGGGCACATGTCAATAGGGGGGGGCTCATCTCCACAAGATTCACATGACTTAACCTACTGAGGTGTGACAAGAAGCTTCAATCTTCTAATTTGTTCCTTTAGAAGTGTACTCTCATCTGGATCTACTTGCGCTCCACTTGATACATTCCTTGTACTCGAGCTTCTACTAGTGTACTGCCTCGATTCATCAGCTAAGGTCGCAAAGATAAAAAGTGTCTCCTCATAAGTCAAGTTAAGTATGTTAACTTGGCACATAGCATTAGCCATTCGACGGTCATCCTTGCGGAGACTACCATGAACATATAAGATCATGTCGTGCTCTTGATAACCATGGTAGGGACATCTTTTGATCAACTTTTTGAACCACTCAAAGTAATCGTATAGAGACTCTTCATCAGCTTGCTCTATATTGCATATCTTTTTCTTCAACGAATTGGACTTTATTGCTGAGAAATACTTGTCTAAGAAAAGCCTCTTCATCTCTACTGAGTTAGTGACATTTCTTGATGCTAGTGTATGGTACCAATTCCTGGTTGAATCCTTAAGAGAAAAGGAGAAAGACATCATCTTCATTTTCTCTTCATTCAGATCGGTAGGCCTCAAGTTAGTGAAACATCTATGAAATCGTCCAATTGTTGAATTGGATCTTCTAATGTTGTGCCATAATATTTTGGTAGTAAGTGAACTACCCAGTCTTTAGCTCAAACTTTTGACCAGCAGGAATGTCAGGAAGAGCTAGTGCTCTAGTCGGTGGTTCCAAGTTAGTAGTAGTCAAAGACTCCAAAGTCACTCTTCCAGCCATCTCAGCCTCAATTGGGAATAAGTAATGAACAAATTCTTCTGCCTCCTCTTCCAAATCACATACTCACTCCCTTCGTAGATGATGAAACTCGTGCTCAATCTCTGCAAATGGATCAACATGGGAAGAATCAACAGAACAGGCGTGAACCATGTAAAGGTTCTCACCAAGAAATTCTTAATAAAAATCAAACAAAAATTATTGATAAACTATTGCCTCCCTAGCGATGGCGCCAATTTGATAGACACAACTTTCGCTAGGTCGTTTGATAGGCAGACAAAAGGCGTTTATGCAAAGTTTGTAACACATTGATTCTCACCAATTATAATACCTAACTATCCTAAAAACCTAACTAGCATGAATTTAGAGGAAGTAAGGGTCGAATCCCTTCATTTTTCTTCACTCCTTCATCTTGTAAGACAAGGATTCTCACCGAGAGATCAGTCTTCCGACTACTTTGTCTTGATCTTAAATAAGCTCATCTTCATCTTCACTTCTCTTCTTTGTTCTCTTCACTCTGACATATTCATAAATCATTATAATAAGGTATAGATGGTCGTAAAGTGATACGCACCAAATACATGACAATACAACTCAATATAACACCAAATACATGTTGAAACTATGCTACTCTACCTGTCATAGACGTGTACATAGATCGCGCTTGTGTTGTCATACTGATGAGCCACAAAACGTGCGTCGTTATGCTCAATCAAATACTAAATACATGACTACTACTTTAACTAGTAAAGTGGTAAGAAAATGGTTGATCCCATGAAGAGTCAGGGGAATCAATTGTAATGTAAATAATACAATTGACACTTAAGTAACCAAGAGGGGGTTTTGATTGTTTGTTCTAACTAAGGAAATGCGAATAAATGATATTTAAAGAAGCACATTTCATTCAATCAATATCCACAAGTCAAATCATCGGGTTGATCATTGGTATTCTATTCCTCCTAAGTTCAATAGTTCAAGTGAATTGTCCTAAATCTTGTTCTAAAGTTGCTATTGGTCCAACTAGTCCCAATAGCGCCTTACTAGTCTATATATCCTTGATATTAATCATGCATTCAACTCCCTACAATCTCTAGGTCAACTAGTCCTAGTGATTGCTTGTGCTACCATATGGTTAAATTGTCCAACTCGGACGAAATTAAACCTAGCAATAATGAATTAAACTTGTCCAAGTAAATCACCAAACTAGCAAGTCAAGCTTAATTCAATAACATTTACGACACAAGAGAAGAACAATTCAACATAAACATAGAACAAAGGTATAATATCTTACAATCAAGGTTGATCTGAAGGTTTCAACGATCAAATGAAATGCAAAACAAACTAGAACATAATGTCTCTCAAATGGTGGAAAACTGTTTGGAATAATGAATGAATGCAAATGGAGGTAACCCTGGTTGCTTATATATCCTTAAGCTCTTCCAAAATCCTAGAAACGAGGAGGAGGAGGCCCGCAACAAGTAATAATTCGGAATGCCCATTTAGAATCCTGCATTCGACAGAGGCGCGATCCCGCCGATAGATGTGTGGTCGCGCTTGGGCTTCTGGAGACAGGATGCGATCACGCCCAAGTGTGACGCGATCTCGCCTTCGGTTCTGGCACAACTTTCTCCTTGTTAAATGGCATAGCATGATGCGTTGGTCCAAGTACCTAAACACCCTTATATCATTGCCATTATGCTCCTCAATGGTGCTAAGAACCTCTTCTTATGCTGCGCTAAACAACACCTATCAAATTCCCCACACTTAGTTCTTGAACTTCCTCGAGCAAGTTGCAATCGCCTTGCTCTTCCTTTGAGTCCCGTGGCCTCACTCGTGTGGGAAACAACTTGAAAGCACTAAATCCTCATCCTTGACAATAGCGCTCCATAGAAACACCTGAAAACATCCAAGCACGGACGTAGATTCCGACTCCAACATAACACTCATCATCAAAACCAACACTCAAAGACAACTACTCAGCAAGAGACTCAATCCAACCTAGACTCAAACAAACGCAATGGTTTCAACAACTTTTTCCCTTTTTACAATGTTCCTCCGAGATAAGCTCATGGAAGTTTTCATCCAAAGAAAATGTAATGGTGATTTTCTACCCAAATATTATGTGATTGAACATCAAGAAAAACCAGCCTAATAATCGATCATTGTCCTCACATGCTTTATACGATACGCTCGAGACGCACCTAGTCCAATACTTTTAGAAACACAATGACCAAGGTCCTCCTCTCACACTATCATACAACCATGGATTATTTTTCTGTTGGCCCCCTTTTATCCTACTCAGGTTTTACTTTCTCTTTTTTTCTCCGGGCCCGTCCATTTTATGGTCTGGGCCACATTGTTTAGGTAAAAGGTACTTGGTCAATAAGTCATGGAGGATCGATCCCTCGGTTCTATTTCACACTTTGGGCATTGCGTGATCTTCCGACTTGTTTTCACTTGAATTTTACTACCGATATTTATTCCTTTTCTTCGACTCAAGTAGGACGGGGGTCAGACATACTCCCTAACGACAATCACATGATAGAGTAAGAAACAGGCTGGTCAACGTGTATTCCTGACATCTTCCTAGTGCATCCTATTCATATATCAACATGCTCAAATCCTGATTTATTAGGACTAACTCAGCTTGTTCAACAACCACAATGTACTTGCAGTATTAACAGCCATCACAACCTCAAGGGTTTGAACTCCATTTTCCTAACATGGCATCACACAAAATCAGGGACATAATTTTTTCAACCGACACAACATCAACATCAAATCAAATCACACTCAAGCAAAAAAAAATTATATACAAGAACTACCTAGCAAAAATATGAATCTCCTCCCCCCACACTTGAAGTGCACAATGTCCCTATTGTGAACAAGAAAGACAAAGGTAAAAGGTTATGGGAAAGAGAAAACATACCTCACTCCCCATCATAGCACTCCTTCACATCATATTGTTGGACAAAATCCCGTTGATAGCTCTGCCGCCGCCCTACGATGCTCGCTTGCAAGTCCTCCATTCCCAAATGCATCCCTTCTAGATGCTGCTCCAGAGAGGAGTATTCAGGCAGCTGTGGTTGAATGTGCCCAAAGCCCGTCTGGAGCTCATGCATCTGATTGAACAGACGCTCTTGCCAATCCAGCGCATACGGCCCTGGTGGGACGTCTTGGCCTTCATTCTGGGGGGTGGGGCCTGCTCATCTTCTGAGTCTTCATCTGCTGCAATGCCCGTGTTATCGGGAAGAATCCGGAATAGGTGGATTGGACCATAGATGAATTGCCTGGGCAGAACAATGGTGTGCTCACCGCCTTGGCCGGACTTCCACCTCCAGTGGTTGTGTCGCCCCGTCATTAGCTTTGTCTGCACCATGCCGCGCTCATCATATTTGTACGACTCAACGGAGTTCTCCTCTCCCTCTAACTCCTCCAGCGTTACGTTGCACGTGTCGAGCACTAGTAACGTTATCATCCCTCCAAAACTTATTTTTCCATGCTCCTTCGTGCGGGATCTCTTGCATGCCGCTAGGAAAATGGATATCCAAGCGGGTGTGCTCACGCATTCCTCCATCAGGCTGTAAACATACCACAGGTCATAGGTGGAGAACTTGTTCAATTCCCCCTTCCAGAGGAACATTCTGGGAAGGACTTTGTGTGCTAATCGGAGGCAAGGGTGAAACAGATTATAATTTTACTCGTCTTTTCCCTGATTTGGAGTGCTGGCAATGGTGTAGAAAAACTCCTGGGGCGGGTTCCAACCGTTGTGTCGTACCCGTCTGTGGGGTCCTTTGTTGCCCCGAAGATGCTTTTCATTTGGGCGATTGTAGCCGAGCGTGCCCTTTTCTTATAATGGAACATAATTCCCTCGACTTCCCTTGTCACCTCGTTCTTAACCTCGCAGAAGGAGACAAGGAATTCTCTTGTAAGTTTTGGGAATGTGGGGGCAGCAAGCTCTATGAAGTTGCCCAATCCGGCATTGTCAAACATATCTTCCATACACTCAAGCATCCCTAGACGATCAAGTGTGACGGAATCGAAGAACTTTGTTTCCATAATTTGCTTGCCATCAACTATGTTGGCCCGATTCGGGCCTTGGGGACGACTATCGGAGGAAGAACCTACTTCCTTTCGTGAACGCTTAGACATTCTCACTCCAAAATTCAACCACATTTGGCAACCACAAGAAGACCACACTCACAAGCTATCACAAGCACACACAACCACCAACACGACAAACCCCGAAAACAGGTGGAAAACGAGACAAAATTGGGCAATATTACAGTGGGTTATGCTTTGTCACGGAAATGGATGCGTGGTCGCGGGTGTTGTAAATTAGAGTGCGCGATTGCGCCTTTGCTATTCGGGCATTCCTGCTGTTGTTTCGGGCCAGATTTTCGACGAAAAGGCTCGCTTGTGGCGTGGAATAGGTGGCTCCTCCAGAATTGAAAGCGTTTCTGGTGATTTAAGAGGGTGAGGATGGATATTGTGGAAGAATGTTGAACTTGGAAAGGAGGTGTGGAGAATGTTGAATTTTGAGAGGAGGAGTGGTGGATTCTTCCTTGTTGTGGTGAAATTGTGAGGGAGAATGGTGAATTTGAGGGGTGTGTGAGGATTTGGGCTTTGAAAGGAGGGGTAGTGTTTAGGTTTTGGTGTGTGTGGTAGAGAAGAATGGGGATGAGAATGTGGGTATAGTTTTATGAGGATGTGGTTTTAATTATTTGTTTTTTTTTGTTTTTATTTGTGTCTTCCGTCCGGTTTGCTGAGATCAGGCAGAGACACGATTGCGCCCGGAGAAGCGCGATCGCGCCTGCATTTCTGTAAAAACGCGCATGCTCTTGCAGAATAGTGGGCGCGGGTGTGTCCTAATTGAGCGTGATTGTGCATGTTCGTCTACAAAACTGAGCTAATTTAAATGAAGTAGAAAGATACAGTACCTCGGGTTGCCTCCCGAGCAGCGCCGTGTTTTGAGTCCTCGGCCGGACTTCACACTATGTATCTTATTCAAGCGTTTCCGGCCCTTCGAGAGCCGTTTCTTCAAGATCTTCTCTGCTGAAACCTTCTTGATACGGTTTGATCCTATGACCATTCACTTTGAAGACATTATTTGTTCCTGGGTCAAGCAGATCCACTGCGCCATGTGGGTAGACGTGAGCTATGGTGTATGGCCCATTCCAGCGGGACCGTAGTTTTCCTGGAAAGAATTGCAAGCGAGACTGGTAAAGCAGAACTTTTTCTCCCACCTTAAACTCTTTCCGCATGATATGCTTATCGTGCCAGGCTTGCGTCTTTTCCTTGTAGATTACTGAATTTTCGTACGCGTGTTTGTGTATTTCGTCTAACTCGAGGATCTGCAGTCTTGGCATGTCGCCTGCCTTATCTAATTCCATGTTGCATTTTTGAACAGTCCACCACGCCTTGTGTTCCAATTCTACGGGGAGATGGCATTCTTTTCCATATACCAACCGGAATGGCGACATTCCGATTGGTGTCTTGTACGTCGTTCGGTAGGCCCATAGTGCATCATTCAGTCGCAAGATCCAGGCTTTTTTGTTCGGGGCTACTGTCTTTTCTAGGATGCCCTTGATCTGTCTATTGGAGACCTCTGCTTGGCCATTAGATTGTGGGTGATAGGCGGTGGATATTATTTGCGTTACATGGTACTTTCTCAAGAGTGCGCTAACTGTCTTGTTGTAAAAGTGAGTCCCTTGATCACTGATTATCGCTTTTGGAATTCCAAACCATGAGAATATGTGTTCTTTCAGGAAATCTGCCACTACTTTGGAATCATCAGTCTTGGTGGCATTCGCTTCCACCCACTTGGAAACATAGTCCACCGCAAGCAAGATATAAATATTCCCATTGGAGGTCGGGAAGGGCCCCATGAAGTCAATGCCCCAAACATCAAGAATCTCGCAAAAGACTAAAGGTGTTTGTGGCATCTCATCTCTTCTGGATATGTTTCTGATCCTCGGACAGCGGTCGCAGGCCTTGCAGAAAGTATACGCATCTCAGAAGATGGTTGGCCAATAAAAGCCTACTTCCAGTACTTTCATGGCTGTCTTATTAGCCCCAAAATGACCCTCATATGCATGTGAATGACAGAAAGTTAGGACAGATTGTACCTCGTTATCTGGAAGACATCGTCAGATGATTCTGTTGGCGCAGTGTTTCCACATGTACGGATTATCCCAGATGTATAGCTAACTTTTGCGCATAATCTTGTCCCTTTGTGATCTCGAGAAATTTGTCGGGAACTCACCTCGGACGATGTAGTTTACCATGTCTGCGAACCACGGTTTGAAAGAATTTATTGCTAATACTTTCTCTTCAGGGTCCCGGTGCAGGTGGATGCTTAACACTAGCGACAGTTTATACAACTTCTCGTCTGGGAATTCTGCAAGGATATGAGTTCTAGATGTCGCATCGTCCGAATTATTCGGCTTAGATGATCCGCCACTAAGTTCTCGGCGCCCTTCTTATCTCTTATTTCCACATCGAATTCACTCAATAGAAGAATCCATCGAATCAGTCATGGCTTTGAATCCTTCTTGGTCATCAAATATCGTAGTGCATTGTGATTGGTATGGAAGATGACTTTGGTGCCCAGAAGATATTGCCTGAACTTCTCTAGGGCGAAGACCACGACTAGAAGTTCTTTCTCTGTGGTGGAGTAGTTCCGTTGTGCCCCATTAAGAGTTGTCGAAGCGTAGTAACTTACATGTATCGCTCTTCCTATTTTCTAACCGAGGACTGCTCCTACTGCATAGTCGCTAGCATCACACATGATCTCAAAGGGGGCAGTCCAATCAGGGGCCTTGATGATGGGCGCCTTTGTGATGTGGGCTTTTAACATGTCAAATGCTCTTTTGCATTCGTTGGTCAGCTCGAAATTCACCTCCTTTTTCAAGAGTTTGCACAAGGGTGCGGAGATTTTGGAGAAATCTTTAATGAACCGTCGGTAGAAACCTGCATGACCGAGGAATGACCTGACGTCTTTAACGTTGTTGGCGTATGGTAGTGACTGGATAACGTCAACATTGGCCTTATCTACCTCAATCTCTTTTTCTGACATGATATGGCAAAGAACTATTCCTTGCTCCACCATGAAATGACACTTCTCCCAGTTGAGTGCCAAGTTCGTGTCGACACATCTTCGTAAAACGAGGGCCAGGTGATCCAGACAGTTATTGAAATTGTCCCCGTGCACTGTGAAATCGTCCATGAAGACCTCTATAAATTTCTCTACAAAAATCCAAGAAGATGCTCACCATATATCGTCGAAAAGTACCGGGTGCGTTACATAACCCAAAAGGCATTCTGTTGTATGCAAAAGTGCCCATGGGGCAGGTAAATGTGGTCTTCTCCTGGTCTTCTAAAGCTATGACGATCTGAAAGTACCCTGAGTATCCGTCCAGGAGACAATATTAAGGCTTACCGGCCAGTCTCTCAAGCATCTAGTCAATGAATGGTAAAGGGAAATGATCTTTCTTGGTTACCGTGTTCAGCTTGCGGTAATCGATGCAAACTCTCCATCCTGTTTGAGCCCTTGTGGGAACTAGCTCACCCTGATTATTCTCTGCCACCGTAATACCTCCCTTTTTAGGGACGACCTGCGTCAGAATCACCCATTGACTGTCTGAGATGGGGAAAATCATACCCGCACGTAATAGCTTGAGCACTTCCTTTTTGACCACCTCCATCATCGGTGGGTTAAGTCTTCTCTGAGGTTGTCTAGAGGGTTTTGCTCCCTCATCTAGCAGGATGCGATGCATACGGGTGGCCTGGATAATTCCTTTGATATCCGTAATTGTCAATCCTAGTGCTTCAATATTGTCCTTCAGCACCCCTACCAACCTTTCATCCTACTTCTCAGACAGCTTGCTTTAAATGATCACTGGTAGGGTGCCATTTGCCCCCAAGAATGCGTATTTTAGGTGTTCCGGTAGTTGCTTCAGTTCAATCTTGGGTGCTTGCACAATAGAGGGAAGGAGTCTATCGCTCTCTAATGTTACTGAAGCGGGACCGCCGGCCAGATGTACCTCAGTTTTTCTGTTTTTTCTGGCATCATCTCGTCCTCAAGTAATGGTTCAACACTGTTTTCTATATCTGATTTCAACGAGTCTGTACCACCAATATTGAACGAGTCTTGGACTACAGCGTCAACCAGGTCTAGGGAGCATATTGAAGCAGAGTCCTCTATAGGGTGTTTCATTGCATCAAAAAGGTTGAACTTAATGACCTCCCCATCGAACTCCAAAGTCAACAGTCCGCTAGCCATATCTATCCTTGTGTTAGCCGTTCTCATGAATGGTCTCCCTAGCAAAATAGGTGTCGCTTGCCCCCATGTTCCATATCTAGGACTATGAATTTTGCCAGAAATATCAGTTTATCAACCATAACTAAAATTCCTCGACTACTCCCTTGGAGTAAACAATGGACGTATTAGCTTGCCTGAATAACTATAATGGTGTCTTGCAGAGGCCCTAGTCCCAACTCTTTGTATAAAGAGTATGGAAACATGTTCATGGACGCACCTAGATATAACATTGATTTTTCAAAGTGGGTTTCGCCTATTCGACATGGGAAGCTTACCATTCCGGGGTCACTATGCTTCTTAGGCATGCGTCTTTTCATCACAGCTGACACCTGCTCGCTTAGAGTGATCTTTTGTTACCTCTTTACTTCCTGGTTCCTCTTGATTGTGCATAGTTATTTAAGAACTTGGCGTATGGAGGGACGCTATTGATTAGCTTGAGTAGCGGGATGTTCACCTCACACTTACTGAAAATCTCGAACAACTCCTTGTGAGTTTCCGACCTCCTTGTATCTTTTAATGCTTCGGGAAAGGGTGCAGGGGGCTTCTTGGATCCTAGTGGTGGAAAGTTTGGATGCACATAGTTGTTTTGGTGCAGCCTAAAGTCGCCCCTTGGGTCGCTAACGTCCTCTGCGTCCTCCACCTCTTTGATGTTTCGGCAACTCTGTTGCAATAACGGGTATGGCGCGATCGTGTGTGTCGGATGCGCGGTCGCGCACTTCATTAGAAACAGGTGCACGATCGCGCATAAAATGGCTCAGTCGCGTCTCTGTCTCTGCATCACTTCCAGCTTCTTCTACCGGAGGGGTCCGGCCCAAATCTCTCCCACTTCTCAGAACTGTAACAACCATGGGAGGAGATTCATATTCCCTTGCGCCATGTATTTCAGCCTTTCCATGGCCTCATCTCAACACTAGCTTTTAATACACTTCCCCCACAGGCGGCATCAATCATTCGTCTTTCGGAGCTCAGCAATCCCTCAATTACCACATTGCCAAGCTCTTCTTTATCGTAACCATGACAAGGACAGCTTCCCACCAATACTTGAAACCGTTCTAAATAATCGTGAAGGGTTTCCGCCTCTTTTTGCTCGATGCGGGAAATTGCTTTCTTAAATGTTCTGACCTTTGTAGAATGAGAAGTATTGTTTAAGAATTCTTTGTGCAACATCTCCTAGCTGGTTATAGACTTGTTCCCCTGCTGGTAATACCAGGCTCGAGCACGGTCTCTCAAAGTCAATCCATATGTCCTCAATTTGAGGTGTTATGCGGGTGCGTTTGGAGGTTATAATGCATAAGCAAACATCATTGAATATGCTCAGGTGCATGATCGGATCTTCATCAGCCTGACCATGGAAGATGGGAACTAGTTCTATCATTGAGGGTTTAGTCTGGTATGAGTCTATTCCTTCTATGGGCGGTAGGCTCACCACTTGGTGTTGTTGCACCCTATCTGAATTTATCTTCTCCATCACCGTACGGTTGTTCCCATTATCAGCGTGGACGCCGTGTCTTCGATAATTACCTTTTTTCCTTGAATTTGCTCAATAGAGAAGGTGATTAGTAGGATGGGTGCTGGTCCGTGTAGGTAAGCACCTTGGTCAAATGAATTAAATACAAAGAATCAAGTCTTTCTGAACTCCCGACAACGGCGCCAAATTTGATGAGCCACAAAATGTGCGTCGTTATGCTCAATCAAATACTAAATACCTGACTACTACTTTAACTAGTAAAGTGGTAAGAAAAGGGTCAGATTCCCACGAAGAGTCAGGGAATCAATTCTAATGTAAATAAAACGATTGACACTTAAGTAACCAAGAGGGTTTTTTGAATTGTTTGTTCTACTGAGGGAATGCAAATAATTGATATTTAAAGAAGCAGATTCCATTCAATCAACATCCACAAGTCAAATTAGCGGTTGATCATTGATGTATTCTATTCCTTCTAAGTTCAATAGTTCAAATGAATTGTCCTAAATCATGTTCTAAAGTTGCTATTGGTCCAACTAGTCCCAATAGCGTCTAACTAGTCTATAGCCTTGAAAATATCAAGTCATATACAACCTAGCAGCAGTACGTTCAGGAATATATAGGTACACTAAATATCCTTGATATTAATCATGCATTCAACTCCCTACAATCTCAAGGTCAACTAGTCCTAGTGATTGCTTCTGCTACCAGATGGTTAAATTCTCCAACTCAGAACGAACTTAAACCTAGCAATAATGAATTAAACCTATCCAAATAAATGACCAATCTAGCAAGTCAAGCTTAATTCAATAACATTTATGGCACAAGAGAAGAAACAATTCAACATAAATTTAGAACAAAGTTAGAATATTGATGAGCGACGTTTATTGCAGTCGTAAATGATGCTCAGTAGCATTGTTCATAGACGAAATGGCCATGCGTTGAAGCATATTAGTGTGTTTCGTATCTCACAAGGAAAAGGTGTTAAACACAAGGATTACAAACATTCGGGTGAAGACCGAAGAGGAAACGGCCAAAGGACGAAGCAAGCTCGAGAGAAGAAGTGTTGAGATATTGAGCTGAGTTCAGATGGATCTTTCTTCCTGAATACGATGTTTGATTGAAGTGATTCCAATTTGAGAAGTTAGATATTCAAGTCTTCTTGAAGTCCTCAAAATATGAGCCCAATCGGAGTTGTGAGTCAAAAGTTATAGCGATTTATGGATGTCGCTATTCTGCATAAAACAGGACGCGACCGCGCCACTAATTAATCTTCTCTTGCGGGATTGTTTTGGGCCTTTTTACCTACTTTCACTTAGGTTTCGGGCTGGGACCTTTTAGGTTATTTTTAGGGTTTCCCTTGTTTATAAATAGAGATGGGACTTTGCCTCCTTCTCATGCTTAGTTCTAGGTTTAATTAGAGAGTTTTAGGGAGATTATGCTGTTCTTCAGGGTGAAGCCTATGGATGGGCTGTTTGTAGACTTTCTCCCTTGGTTCTAATAAAGTATATCTCTTGATTTGTTTCTTTTATCTCTTGTGCTTAATTTCTTATTGTGTGATGTTAGTTTAATCTAGGTCATGAGCTAGGTTGATTTCTCTCATGCATATTGCTAGATTAGATGATTCTATTTGTAAAACTCTAATCTTTGTGTTACAATCACTATCTACATGAACTATTTGTGAGTGTTTATGGTGTAGAGATTCTGAATTCATGTCGAGTACGGCGATTGGCCAATGGTATTGCATGAACCTACTTATCTGTGATATTAATGCTATTGTGTTAATGAATCTTGGATTTCCTTGGTTATAACTTACAATAAGGGTCTCTAGGACTATTTGGACTAGTTACTATTTTAGAACAAAGAGTAGGACAAACTATCCATTCTACACATGGATTAGGAAAAATTAGAATATATTAATTACTGGAATGAACCTGATTAGCAAATAGGAAGTCAATGATCAAACCAAACGTTCCTTTAGTGCAAATCCCGCTGAATAAGGTATTTTCTAATGACTCTCCTTAATTGAATCATAGAGTAAGCATCAATCCAAAATCCCCCTTTTTCTATCTTTAATAAAGTTGACCTTATTAAATACATAAGAATTGATAACTTGACTCTCTTTGGGATCGACTCTTGCTTACCACTCTACTTGCTTACCACTCTTGCTTACCACTCTCTTTGGGATCGACTCACGCCTTTGGTTATGGCGCAGCTTTCTCCTTTTTAAATGGTGTAGCACGCTGCGTGGTCCAAGTACCGAAACACCCTTATATCATTGATATTATTCTCCTCAATGGTGCTAAGAACCTCTTCTTATGCTGCGTTGAACAACACCTATCACATACCTTATCTACTCTGGCTCAAGCAAGATGACAAGTGCTGAAAGTGTTGCTTGAGCCAGAGTAAGCTAGGAGCAACACACTATGGTGGCTATGTACTCAGCCTCAGTTGTTGATAGTGATGGATTTTGCTTCCATGAGACCCATGAGATGATAGACAAGGTCCAAGGAAATTGTGCCATCCCTGATGTGCTCTTCCTTCTACAAGATATCCTCATAATCTGCATGAGTGTAACCTTTTAATGATAAAATCATCCTCCTTTAGGGTACCAAAGGCACAAATTCTTAGTGCCTTTGAGGTAGCGAATTATGCACATTGATGTTAGTGAGACGTGCCACTCTAGGATCACTTTGAGATCTTGCGCACAGGCTGACTGCAAAGACAATGTCAAGCCTGGAAGTTGTGAGATCATCAGGGAGCCCACCATTACTTAATAGCTTATCTCATCAACCTTTTCACCAGCTAAATCAGCGTTTAGCTTTATGTAGTGGAGATAGGTGTGGGGAAAGGCTTGCTAGTCTCCATCTTGTACTTCGTAAGCATCTCTCTAAGGTATTTTTATTGGTGATTTTTTATGCTTATCCCTTTTGGAGAATTTGAAGTCCAAGGAAGAAGATTAGCGTACCAATCATGCTCATGTTGAACCTGCTGGTCATAAACGACATGTTAGAAGAGCCAAAAAATAATATCATCTACATATACTGGACTATTAATATGTTGTCCTTGTTCTCTTTGATGAATAGAGTCTTGTCCACTATCCATGTTTTGTAGTGATTGTTGGTGAGGGAACTCAGATAAACAATCATACCAAGATCTTGGAGCTTGCTTGAGCCCATATAGCGCTTTGTCCATATAATAGACATAGTCTGGATGAGCTAGATCCTCAAATCCAGGGGGTTGCTTCACATATACTTCCTCATTCAAAGTTCTATTGAGGAATTTTATCTTCACATCCATTTCAAAAGCTTGAACACTTTGTGAGAAGCGAAGGCTATGAGACGACGAATGACTTCAAGTCTAGATATTGATGCATATATCTCGTTGTTGTCTATCCCCTCTTGTTGATTGTAGCCTTGTGCTACTAATCTGACTTTGTTGCATAACCCAGTGCCTTGATCATCTAGCTTTTTCATGAAGACTCACCTTGTCCCTATGATGGTTCCGTTGGAGGGCCTTGGTACTAGCCGTCAGACCTTGTTGCACTCAAACTTCATGAGTTCATATTGAATTTCAATAATCTACTCAGGGTCTTTAAGAGCTTGTGGGATGTTCTTTGGCTTCTCCAAAGATATAAAGGCATTGAAGGCAAAGAGGTTATGAAGAGAGGGAGCGTGTCTGGATTCCCTTCTTAAAGGAAGAAATGATTTGAGCCATAGGTGAGCCTTCTTTTGTTGAAACTTCCTAGTCTTGACCACAGTGGCATCTGGGAACTCAGAGAGAGATGTGCTTACCTTAGCGAGAGCAGTAGAAGTACTTGCTTCAACTGTAGCAAGGCTCTCTTCTCTGTAAGCTTGACTCGTTAAAGCTAAAGGGAGAATCGCTTGATCTTCAAAGAGACTCGCTTTTTCCTGAATGGAGAGTCGCTTCATCAGAAGCGTGACTTGCTTCATTTCCAAGGGTGACTTGCTTCAGGTTCCTCTTGACCAGAGTCTTCAAGATCAGGCATTTCATCTTCACTTCATCATCGTCCACTATCATCGTCTGAAGATGAAGAAGGGAGATATTGATGTAGAAAGTTGGTAAGGAGTGAAGAATTGTTGGTTGTTGTGAACGGATCTTAGCTAGTTGAAGCTGGGGGAGTCAAGAGTCGCTCATCAAACATCATGTTAATGCTTTCTTCAATCCTCTTGGTTTCCTTATTGAGGACTCTATAGGCCTTACTTGTGGAAGCATAACCAAGGAAGACGGCTTCATCACTCTGGGATCAAATTTTCCTAGGTTGTTCTTGCCCATTGTTGTATACATAGCACTTATAAAAAAACACTCTTAGGTGGGAGATGTTTGGTGTTTGGCCTCTGAGCAACTCATATGGAGTCTTCTCTATGAGTGGCCTTAACATCACCTATATTGATGATGTAGCATGACATGCTCACTGTATTTTTCCAATACAGGTGATGAAGGCTGCTTGAGAGGAGCATTGTTCTTGTCATGTCTTTAAGCATTCTGTTCTTCCTCTCTACTGCACCATTTTGCTGAGGCGTCCCTAGGGCTAAAAATTAAGACTTATCCCCTTGTCCCTGTAAAGGTTAGAAACTTGCCATTCCCGAATTCTAACTCATGATCTGAGAAAATAGAACAGAGAGGGAAACCTAGACGTTTTTCTAATAGAAGAACTAAGGATGAAAATTCAAAGAAAGTTTCGTCCTCAATCCTTAAAAAGAGAGTCCAAGTAAAGTGAGAGTAGTCATCCACTAAGACATAGATATACATTTTACCACTTGTGCTTTGAGCACATAGAATGTCCATAAAGGTTCATACGAAGTAGCTTCAAAGGATGTTTTGTAGATACTACCTTTTTCTGTTGGAAAGGTTGTCTTGGGGCTTTGGCTTTATCACAATCAGCAAAATGGGACATGTTATCTAGATTGACTTCAGGGAGTGCTTGCACTAACTCCTTCTTCATAAGCTTTCTTAAAATATGAAGACTAGAGTGACATAGTCCTTGGTGCCATAAGTTTTACATGTCGACAACAGAGGCTAGGCATAGGTGGTTCTCTAGATTGAAGGTGAAGTTGAAGAGATAGGTATTCTCGACTCGCTTGTCCTTCATGATCACTTGGTTTTTATGAGGTGGGACCAAGCAATCTGTGGTGGTGAAGGTGACTTCATTTGCTCCTTTATCACAAATTTGAGCATCACTGAGGAGGTTGAAACATATATTATCCACCAAATTTACATCTCTTATGTGAATCTTCTCATCAATTGTACATTTCCAGTTCTCTGATCTTTCCCTTCTTCTTGTCTCTAAAAAACTTGTCCCTCTTTCTATAGATTGAAATGAGAGTATTAAATTTTGGTTGCTAGTCATGTGGTAAAACAACCACTATCAACGTACCAGTTATCACAACTTCTCATTTCAACCTGCAAGCAAGACAATCAAGATTTTGGAACCCAGCAAATCTTGGCTTTTCTGGGTTGATTAGTCTTAATAGTGCCTTGGGAACTAGGGAAACTATAGCTCTCTTAGAGGGAGCTATAGGGTCATAGTAATAAGGATCATTCAAGTCAATAACCTGATTAGGCTTTGACTTAAGTGGCTTATAAGTCTTATTCTAGCTCTTCCTTCTTCATACACTCATAGCGAGAGTGTCCATTATTACCATAGAATGTGCAATGGTGGTAATACCTCATATACCCATATTTTCCTTTACCAAAGTAAAATGGGCTTTCTTTTCAAGCTTAAAAGAATTGTTTATGATTCTTAGCCCACTTCACCTATATTTTATGAGATTAGCACCATGAAACCATTTATTGGTTTCTTTAGTTTTTTTCTCCAAGACCTTAATCTTTCTTCTTTCTAGATGTTCATTCTTTCTCTTGAAAGATTGAAGTGCCTTATCCAGAGAATTGATCTTTTCAGTCAATTTCCTAGTTCAGGAGTCAGTTGGGAGGAAGAGGAGGTGCCAGCATGAGAGTCATATCCCAACCGAGGTCTAGCTTTGACGAAGACTGTTTGATTAACAATCTTCTCATTGATTAGATTTGGTAAGTTGGTTGAGCTTTTTCACAATTAAATCAAGATTATATGTTAACTGTGGACTCAGATACTCCTTGTTGACCTTTGCCATTATAATTTATCTAAGACTTAGTCATTAGGGTTGGTTTATCAATGCAACTTGATTCAGGAGCATCCCTCAAGCCAACTACCCAAGGAGCCATCACAATAACTATGTCAAAGAAGATCCAAGACCTCATTCTACAAGCAACTTTGACTCAAGACTTAGGGCATGATTTGGAAACCCATTGCTTCTACACTTATGGCATGTGAAAGAAGTGCTCATCCACAACAAGTCCAATGAAGACAACCAAGCCATTGGAGGACTCCAACCTGGCTGAATTTGGCGTTTTTGTGCAACACCACAACTAGACACTTAGCCGGCTAAGTTGTCTAGGTGTAACGCTTTCACCCTCTTCCCTAACTATTTTGTGGAACTTATCTTAGGTTAATTGGTCCTTATTTCAGTTATTTTAGGTGTCAAAAGGTCGGGTTCAACCTAGGGTATAAAAGCCTAAAGTTAACCTTCACTAAGGGCCTTTGATTGAATTGATGTTGTAGTAGAGTAAAAACTCCTCCTAGTTTCTCATGGGCCATATTTGTTAGTTTGAGAAGAGCTATAAAACTGCTACATTTCCTATTCCATCTTATTATGTAATTGATTGTGTAAACTTGTTGAATGGGAAACTCTTGGTGCTCATGGTAGTATATCTCCATGTTGTGTTAAGTTATAGCTTGTTTTGATCTTTCTCTTCTTGTATTGTGTTGAGGTTAAGTCCAATGTGCCTTACATAGATAGAGAATTTCTCTTCAAGTACATATCCATTTCTCCCTTAAAACTCTTTCTTTCTTCTTGTTCTTGCTTGTTTTCAAGTTTGAACAACACTTAGAACACGTGTTCTTAGTATGTGTTGGTTAGATCTGAGCTTGTGGGGAGATAATCCCACATCAAGTGGTATCAGAGATAAGCTGAGTTTTTCAACCATCCCTCACCCTTAAAAACACAAAAAACAAAGTGATTTGCAACACTTGCAAAGTCACACCAAAAAACGGCCCCAAAAACACTAGCCAAGCCTTGTTGTTGTGTACCTTTTTGTTGGTCTAAATCTCATGAATCTTTTGAGTGTTTGCAGGAACTAAAACCAAAGTTTTAAGTGTTTGAAGAGGCTAAGGAATCACCAAGCAAATTTGATGGAGTGTCTAAGAGAGAACCAAAGCCAAAACCTAGCCGGGTGCTTGATTTCATGCACAAAAGTGGTCAAGAACCCAACTTTGAAGTTTCACACCTCAAACCAAACACAACCAAATGAAGAACACTTATGAGCCCCATGAAGAAAAACATTTGATCTATTGAGGGCAATAAAAACCAGGCCAAAGGCACGAGTAGATTGTCCAAACCACTAAAACCAAAAATCTTTCCCAAAAGCGGTAAAGTGTCACTTTCTACTTTTCACAAGTGTTGACCTAGCCTATTCACAAGAATTTGCAGCCTCATTGGGTCGTGCCTTTTTGGATGTGACCTGAGTCTTCCACATAGAAAAAACCCCACTACAAGGATAAAGAAAGTTCACATCCATTCCCATCTCATTAACCTCTTGAAACAAACACCCAAAGTTGTTTGCAACACACTTTTTGTACCCCGGGTAACGTGCTTGTTTGCCTAGCTTTAACCAAGTCTTGTAACTTTGTTGTGTACTCCAAGTGCAACATTTGCAACGTGACCAATTTTCCTAAAGAACATAAAGAAGAAGGAGAGAGAGGATTGCCATGAGCCCCTCACACCTAGCCTAACCCCCACCCCTATGCCTTGTACTCGGCTACACTTAGCCAAGTAAAACACATATCCTAGCCTAATTCTCAAGGACACTTCCAAGACAAAGCAAGGGAATTTCAAGGGCTTCTTTATGCACCATAACTGAGGTAAAACTTTCTCAAGTCCCATTGAGCCAAACACTTTCCTACATCATATTCTTACAAGTGCACTTGCTTGTCTATGCTAGCTATAACTCTTTTGTTGATTAAGCATCTTAGTGTACCAAGCTAACAAGTGTTACTAGCATCACATTGCATTGATAAGGTGATAAATAGCCAAGGTTGAGAGGACATTTAAGAGTGTAGAGTGATTCAAACACAAGCTTATTAGACTGACATTAATGTTGTTCATTGTTTGTTGTCTTTGATCATGTCTAGCTCACATCATGACTCCCACCAAGAAGAGATGAATCCCATGATTAATTCAGCCGATGGTATCACTAATCAACCTGATTTAGTGAACATTCTTAGTGATTTGAAGAAGGTCATTGGTGACCTCTCTAGTAGGCTAGCCACCGTTGAATCCAAACAAGACAAGCCTAGAACACCACCTAATAGTTCTAGGGACCCAACTTGAAGTTGGAGGGACTTCACACCCACACACTCAACTACCATTTGCCAAGCCAAGATGTGAGGCATGGATCCATATCACATCACCTAAGCCTGATCCCATAAGAGTACCCACTAGACCCACTGTCTCACCATTGCCTAGACCTCCACCAACGAACTATCCAAGGGAGTTTCCTAACCCTAAACTCTCCTGATTTGAATAGGTATAGTGATGATGATGTTGATGAGTTTTCAGGAGGATAGGTACATGAGGCAAGGAGGAAGGGGAAGGAGACCAAGGTTCCAAGAACAAGGGCAAGAACCTAGACAAAGAGAGGAAGATGGGCTAAGCAAGGTGAAGTTCAAAATCCCAAGCTATGGAGGGAAGTATGATCCAACCTTATACATGATATGGGAGAGGAAGATGGACCAAATTTGGGCATGCCACAACTTTCAAGAGATGAAGAAGTTGCAACTAGCCACCTTAGGGCTCCAAGATTTGCAAAGAAGTGGTGGCACAACCTAATTCGAGAGAGGTGGATCAAGTCTCAACCTTCCATCACTACATGGAAGGAGATGAAGGATGTCATGAGGGCAAGGTTTGTACCTCACCATTATGCAAGAGAAATGAAGCAAAGGTTGGAGAATTTGAATCAAGGAAGCATGAGTGTGGAGGAAGTGTACAATGCCATGCACATGACCATGATCAAGGCCAATGTGAGTGAAGATGATGAGGCTACCATTGCTAGGTACCTAAGGGTATTGAATCCATCCATTGCCATGGAAGTGAGCATGTACCCCTACACCACAAGTAGAGAACTTCTTCACAATGCCATAACGGTGGAGAGAAAGCTCAAGGCAAGAGCATTCCAAGGGAGGGAGTAAGCCAAACAACTCCAACAACAATACATGGGAAGGAAGGTAGGAAGAGCTAACCAAAACAAGCCCAAGGAAGCCATAGCTCCAAGAGAGCCATACAAGGACCATTCCTACCAGTTGCCTAAGCTCCAGTTTCATCCTTTAGCAACCAAGGGAGTACTTCTAAACCCTCTCATACTTCTTACTCTATGAACACTCGGACTAGTAACATAGAATACCTTAAGTGTCAAGGTAAGGGTCACTATGAGAAAGATTGTCCTAACAAGGGAGACATGATAATCAATGCATTAGGAAAACTTGATTCTGAACTTATTCATGAAATTAACAATGACCTTAACCATAGCGATGAGCATGAGAATGAACTAGTGCATAATGAAGAGCTAGAGTATGAACAAGGTGCAAGCATTAGTTGCAAGAAATCCCTTAAGGTCCAAACTAAGCTTGTGGAAGATAACCTAGGAGAAGACTTGTATCCTAGTAAGTGTCTAGTTAAGGATAAGGTGTGTGACTTAACCATAGATGGAGATAGTTGTTGCAACATAGCTAACAATGAATTAGTCCAAGAACTACAACTAGTCTCGGTTTTGCACCCTAGGCCTTATGAGCTTCATTGGATGAATGATTGTGTAGAGTTAAAAGCACATGGGAAATGTAAGTTAACACTTAAATTTGACCGTTACATAAACACAATCTCATTTGACATTCTAGCTATGCAAGAAAGTCACTTTCTCTTAGAGAAACCTTGGCAAGATGGTCACAAATTGATGCATTATGCTTATGCTAACATATACCCTTTATTGTTCAATGATGAGCAAATTACTCTCAAGCCTATTACTCCATTTCATATTATTAGGGCTGCAGAATACACAAGGATCAAGGCAAAGGAGAAGTTCATTGGCGAGGACAAGAAGTCAAGGTACAAAGCAAAGAACCGAGAGAACAAGTTGCATTTGCCTATACTAGCCTCCAAGGTGCCAAGACGCATGAAATATTGGATCATACATGAGTGGACTAAAGATACAAGACTTGTGTGTATAACCAAGAAGCACACTCAAACCTCAGATGACAGATTTAGTGGCTTCCACCCACAAATGCACCAAGAAGAGTTCCAAGATGAAGCATGGGAGGAAGCTAGCCAAGAAGAGCCATTGCCCATTATGGAGGGGGATGGACTAGGGTCAGGCCTCTATCAAGAGGGAGGGAATGATGCAGGAGCATCCCTCAAGCCAAATACCCAAGGAGCCATCACAAGAACTATGTCAAAGAAGATCCAAGACCTCATTCTACAAGCAACTTTGACTCAAGACTTAGGGCATGATTTGGAACCCATTGCTTCTACACTTCTGGCATGTGAAAGAAGTGCTCATCCCCAACAAATCCAATGAAGACAGCCAAGCCATTGGAGGACTCCAACATGGCTGCATTTGGCGTTTTTGTGTAACTATCACAACTAGACACTTAACTGGCTAGTTGTCTAGGTGTAACGTTTTCACCCCTCTTCCCTAAATATTTTGTGGAACTTATCTTAGGGTAATTTGGTCCTTATTTCAGGCACTTTTAGGTGTCAAAAGGCCGGGTTCAACCTAGGTATAAAATCCTAAAGTTAACCTTCACTAAGGGCCTTTGATTGAATTGATGTTGTAGTAGAGTAAAAACTCCTCCTAGTTTCTGACATCTTTGTTAGTTTGAGCAGAGCTATCAAACTGCTTACCTTGCCTATTTCATCTTTTTTATGTAATTGATTGTGTAAACTTGTTGAATGGGAAATTCTTGATGCTCATGGTAGTATATCTCCATGTTGTGTTAAGTTATAGCTTGTTTTGATCTTTCTCTTCTTGTATTGTGTTGAGGTTAAGTCCAAGGTGCCTTACATAGATATAGAAGTTCTCTTCAAGAACATATCCATTTCTTCCCTTAAAACTCTTTCTTTCTTCTTGTTCTTGCTTGTTTTCAAGTTTGAACAACACGCAGAACACTTGTTCTTAGTGTGTGTTGGTTGAACACTCTAGATCCGAGCTTGTGGGAGATAATCCTACATCACAACTTCTTAGATAATTCAATAGCCTCAGAACATAAATCATTATACTCAGTAATATATTCATCAACCTGTTGTTGCAACAATTCATTATCCTCTATTAATTCCTTTGAGCATGAGTACTAAGTTCTCTTTACTTAGTACCTCAAGCCTGAGAGATGTTACCTGCACATGATCATCATGATCTGAGTCTTCAGCAATGACTAGACACTTCCCCTGAGTTCCTTCTCCGATGTCCAACTGATCATCAGAGTCGCCCTAGATAGTAAAGAATGCCTTTTTGGGATCGTTGGAGCTTGTTTCCGCCTTTTCATTTGGGCACGTCTTAGTTATAGCGAGTGAAGTCTTTGATATTGCACTTTTGGGGAGCATCTTTGTTGAATGATGCTTTGTTCTTCAGAAACTTCTTGACCATTTTAGTCATCATGGCCACTTATATATCTTCATCTTGGTCGTTTGAGTCCTCATTCTCTAAGCACTTGAGGACTTTTTGTAAGTTTAAGTGTAGTGCCTCTTGACTCCTTTGATGATTTAGATCGCTCGTCATCCTCTAGCTCTTGAATTTTGAATTTCCCAGCAAGGACTTGGAATGAGAGCTCCTTAGTTTCCTTTGTCATTAGCATTATTTTTCTAGTAGTATCAAACTTGTAGTTCACTCCATGTATAAAAGCGAGTGATTGTTCCCATTTCTCTACCTTTACACCGACTGAACTCATTTTATTTATCAATCAAGATTTGGAATCTTGAATAATAATATGAGATAGTCTCAGTGTCTTCCATTATAAAGGAGTGGAATTCCCTTTGTATCTCAAACTTTCTGTTGTTCTTCAGATCATCGCTACCAGTGTGCATGTTGATGACAACCTTCCACAACTCATGGGTGGGTGGGATGCTCATTACCTTGTCTACATCCTCTCTTGTAAGAGAATTGAGAATGAGTTGACGCACTTTGGCATTCTTCTTCATTGTGGCCCATTCTTTGGTGTCCCACTGGTCAAGTGGCTTCTCTTTAGCGACTACACCATCGCCATTCTCTATGACCATCCAACATGGATAGTCATTTTGCTTGATGTATTTGGTTGTCATTTGAACCCACCACTCCTATTCTCTAGGCCATCACCATTCTCTATGACCATCCAACATTGATAGTCATTCTACTTGATGTAGTTGGTTGTCATTTGAACCCAGGCATGAGCACATGAGGCTTGTTGAGGGATAGTCTGAGATAGTCTCAATGTCTTCCATTTTAAAGAAGTGGAATTCTCTTTGTAGCTCAAACATTCTGTTGTTCTTCATATCATCGTTTCTAGTTTGCATGTCAATAACAACCTCCCACAACTCATGGGTGGTGGGGATGCTCATTACCTTGTCTACATCCTCTCTTGTAAGAGAATTGAGAATGAGTTGACACGCTTTGGCATTCTTCTCTATTGTGGTCCATTCTTTGGTGTCCCACTGGTCAAGTGGCTTCTCTTTAGCGACTATACCATCACCATTCTCTATGGTCATCCAACATGGATAGTCATTCTGCTTGATGTAGTTGGTTGTCATTTGAACCCACCACTCCAGCTCTTTAGGCCTCTATTGATGTAGGGAAATCCCTACAAGGCTCGGATCTAGAGTTCAAACCTTTCAAACATCAAGAACAAGTGTTCTAGATGTTATCCTAGCTTGGAAACAAGCTTGGATGCAAAATAGAGATAGAAGTGAGATGAAAGCAAATGGGATAAGTTCTTGAGTGATCCTTATTCACTCTTGCAAGCACCTTGGATTTAACCTCAACACAATGCAAGCCAACAAGAAACAAACAAGCTATAACACAACACAACTAGGGGATATACCACCTAGAGCACCATGAGTTTCCCTAATCAAGTTCATACAATAACAATCACACAAACAAGATATAATTGGGCAAGAGATAATGGTTGTTTTCAGTTGTTCAACCAACAAACCAAGGTGGCCTTCAAATGATAGAAAGGAGTCTATGCTCAACTTACAACTTGTGTGTTTTTAATCAATTCAAAGGCCCGTATAACTGAGCTATCTCTTGGCTTTTATACCAAGTGAGAGTCGGCCCTTTGAACCTCATAAAGTTCACTTACTTAAGACCAAAATACCCTAAGAAATGTTTCATAACAAACATAAGGAAGCTTGTGCAAAATGCACTTGAAAGTGACATAGCCGGCTAGAGGGCCTATCCGGGTATGTCCTAAAGTTAGCTCTTTGTAGCTTGACTTGGTCCAGAAATGACCAAGTGTTCTTCATGGAATTTGTGGAGGAGAGATACCTCTTTGACATATCAAAAGGGTAGAGGCAATGGGCTTCATCTCCTGGTCCATATTGAGAGCTAAAGTGGCATAAATAACTTGATCTTTGATCCTCTTAGCCATGGCTCTTGTGATTGCTCTTTGAGGAGTTGATGATAGGGATGCTCCTGCATCATTCCCTCCTTCTTTTGAAGGGCCTGACCTCAGGCCATCTTCATGATTGATGATTGGAGCCTCTTCTTCTTGTTCTTCCCCTTCACTAGCTTCTTCATCAACATTCTTGAAAAGAGTAAGGTCTCCAATGTTGAAAGTGGGATTGACTCCATACTCTTCTGGAAGGTCAATGACATAAGCATTGTCACCAACCACTCTTAGCACTTGGAATGGTCCATCCCCTCTTGGTGAGAGCTTGGAAGTCCTTAAGTTGGGAAATCTGTCCTTCCTTAGGTGCACCCACACTAGATCTCCTTCTTTGAGTATGACCTTCCTCCTATGCTTGTTCTTTGCCTCAGCTACACTTGTGGCTAAGCTCTCCAACCTCTCTCTGGTCCTTTCATGTAGCTCCTTGATGAGTTTAACCTGGTTCCCTGCACTATAATCACACTTCTCTTTGCTAGGCAAAGGAATAAGATCAAAGGGGGTTAGAGGGTTAGTACCATACACACACATAAAAGGACTTACCTTGGTGCTTGAGTGTGTGGCCCTATTGTAGGAAAACTCAACATGTGGCAGAATGTCTTCCCATGCTTTAAGGTTAGTCTTAATCAAGGCTCTAAGCATGGTCCCTAAAGTCCTATTAGTCACTTCAGTTTGTCCATCAGTTTGGGGGTGACTAGATGTAGAAAATAAGAGCTTGGTTCCTATCTTTCCCCATAATGTTCTCCAAAAATGACTAAGGAACTTAGGATCCCTATCACTCACTATGGTCCTAGGTAGGCCATGTAGTCTAACAACCTCACTAAAGAATAAGTTGGCTACACTAGTTGCATCTTCAGTTTTATGACAAGGTATAAAGTGAGCCATCTTACTAAACCTATCCACCACCACAAAAATAGAATCTCTGCCCTTCCTAGTCCTAGGTAACCCTACAATGAAGTCCATACTAATGTCTAACCATGGGGCACTAGGGATAGGTAGTGGTGAATACAAACCTTGAGGTTTCACTTTGGATTTGGCCTTAAGGCACTCAATGCATCTTTTAAGCATATGTTCTATGTCTTTGAGCATGTGAGGCCAAAAGAAATGGGAACTCAGTATAGCATGGGTCTTGTCCCTACCAAAATGTCCCATTAAACCTCCTTTGTGAGATTCCTCCACAAGAAGAAGTCTAAGAGAACACTTAGGTATGCACACCCTATCAATCTTGAATAGAAATCCTTCAAACAAGTAAAACTTGCCTAAGGGTCCCTTTTCAAGGCAATGAACATATGTATCACAAAAATCAGAATCATTACTATAAAGCTCTTTGATGTAGGTGAATCCTAACACCTTTGAATCAAGGGTGGTTAGCAAGGTATGCCTCCTAGAGAGTGCATCTGCCACTACATTGTCTTTCCCTTTCTTATACTTGATAATATAAGGGAAAGTCTCAATGAACTCCATCCACCTACCATGTCTCCTATCAAGCTTGTCTTGGCTTCTAAAATGCTTTAGTGACTCATGGTCAGTATGCAAGACAAACTCATTAGGCCACAAGTAGTGTTGCCAAGTTTTCAACACCCTAAACAAAGCATACAACTCTTTATCATATGTAGAGTAATTTAGAGTTGCACCTTTGAGTTTTTCACTAAAGAAGGCAATAGGTTTACCTCCTTGCATTAGCACACCTCCAATGCCCACTCCAGAAGCATCACATTCCACTTCAAAAGGCCTTGTGAAATCTGGAAGCACTAGTAAGGGTGCCTCGGTTAGCCTTGCCTTAAGCTCTTGGAATGCCTCTTCTTGGCTGGTTCCCCATTGGAAAACAATGTTCTTCTTTGTAAGCTCAGTAAGGGGTGAAGCAATGGTGCTAAAATCCTTGACAAATCTTCTATAGAAGCTAGCAAGCCCTTGGAAACTTCTCACTTGTGTTGCACTAGTTGGAGTTGGCCATTCTTGTATTGCCTTAATCTTCTCTTTGTCAACCTCCAAACCCTTGGAACTCACTACAAAACCTAAGAATGAAACAGAATCTGAGTAGAAATCACATTTCTTAAGGTTAGCATACAAAGAAACTTGCTTGAGTTTGGATAGTACTTCCCTTAAATGATTGGCATGCTCATGGAGTGACTTTGAGTAGATAAGAATGTCATCAAAGTAAACCACCACAAATTGCCCAATTAAGCTTCTTAGGACATGATTCATCAACCTCATGAAGGTTGAAGGAGCATTGGTAAGACCAAATGGCATGACAAGCCACTCATACAACCCAAAAATAGTTTTGAAAGCAGTTTTCCATTCATCACCTTCCCTCATTCTGATTTGATGGTACCCACTCTTGAGATCAATTTTTGAGAAGCAAGATGCTCCATGGAGCTCATCTAACATGTCATCTAACCTTGGAATTTGGATGCCTATACTTGATGGTGATGTTGTTGATGGCCCTCTTAGTGGTGGAAGTCCATTGGGGAGCTCTTGTGGAAACACCTCATGGAACTCATCTAGCACTTCTTGGATGGCCTTAGGCAATGTGTGGCTGGGTGCTTCTGATGTTAAGGTGTGATTCTTGACCAAGCTCATTAGCATAGCATCCTTGGGCAGAAACTCATCCCTTGGAACTTCCTTGAACACTAGCATGGAGTATTGTCCTTGGAACTTGGAGATGTGCAAGACCAGGGGCTTGTCCTTGGTCTTAAGCCTCTCCTTTGGTACCATCTTGCCCTTATCCTTGGTTCTCTTAGCTTCAGCTGCTTCCACAATTTGAAAAGGAGTCATAGGTTTCAAGGTAATCAACTTGCCATTAACCATGAAAGAGTACTTGTTAGAAAAACCATCATGTGTAACTCTATTATCATATTGCCATGGTCTTCCTAAGAGTAAATGACAAGCTTGCATGGGTAATACATCACAAAGTATAGTGTCCACATATGAGCCTAGCTTAAAGGTCACATTACATTGCTTGTGAACCTTGAGTTCTCCACAATCATTCATCCAATGTAGTTTGTAAGGTCTAGGATGCAATATGGATGGTAAGTCTAACTTTTCTATCAATTCACTACTAGCTATATTGCAACAACTACCTCCATCAATAATCACATCACAAACCTTGTCTTTTATCATGCATCTACTATGGAAAATGTTCTCCCTTTGGTTATCTTCAACCAATTCAGTTTGGACACTTAGAACTCTTCTACAAACTAGTACTTCACCATGTTCATAACCTATCTCCTCTGATCCTTCCCCTAAGTCCACATCTAGGTCATTACTAGGTTCATTATCTTCATGCTCACTTTCTGATTCATATTGTCCCATAGCATTTAATAAACATAACTCTCTTTTTAGGACAATCTCTCATGAAATGGCCTTTACCCTTGCATTTGAAGCACTCTAAACTACTAGATCTAGGGTAAGGAGTATTAGACACATTAGGGGGTTTAGAAGTACTCCCTGAGTTGCCCATGGCTTGGCCTTGGGGCTTAGGTGGATCCCTTTGTGGATAGGTTTCCCTTGGGTGCTTGAGTAGGGGTGGTGCTTGGCTTATTAGCCCATGGGGTGCTTGATCCCATTGGCCTAGAAGTGGGCCTTGTTGTTTGCACCATCCTAGCCTTCATCTTCCTTTCAACCTTGATAGTATTATGAAATAATTGTTCACTAGTTTCATAAGGATACATGTCTACCTCATTGGAGATGGAAGGGTTCAACACCCTTAGAAACCTTGCATTGGTGGCCATTGGGTCTTCTCTGATGTTGGCCTTGATCATGGCCATATGCATTGCATTATACACTTCCTCCACACTCTGATTTCCTTGCTTCAAGGTCTCTAACTTGTGCCTTAGCTCCCTTGCATGGTGCTCAGGTACAAATCTTTCTCTCATGACCCTCTTCATGTCATCCCAATTCTGGATGGGAGGCTCTTGTCTTTCTCTTCTCCCTTGGACCAAGTTATCCCACCACAACATAGCATAATCTTGGAATTCAAGGATAGCAAGTTGTACCTTCTTTTCTTCATTGAAGTTGTGGCATGACCAGATTTGGTCCATCTTTCTTTCCCATGCCATGTAGGTGTCCGGATCACACTTGCCCTCAAATGGTGGGATCTTCACCTTTATCTTGCCAATGCCATCCTCTTCTCTTGGCCTAGGCACTTGCTCAAACCCTTGATCATGTCTTGGTTTCCTTGGAGCTGGCCCTAGATGGTGTACTGGGGCATGTCTAGGGGCTTGCTCAAAGGGTTGCTCATGTCTAGGTTCCCTAGGAACATACCCATAAGGGTGCTCATTCCTTTGGAACCTTACCCTCCTTCCTCTGCTCCCTCTTCCTCCAAATCTCATGTACCTATCATCCTGAAACTCATCAACAAAATCATCACTATATCTATTCACATTAGGAGAATCAAAGTTAGGAAACTCCCTTTGGTATTGCATAGGTGATGGTCTTGCTAGGGGTGAAACATGTTCTCTAGTTGGTATCCTAATAGGCTCAGGTCTGTTTATGGGTGAGATGGAGCCTATCCTCACATCTTGTCTAGGAATAGGAGCATGGGAGTGTGCATGAGAAGGTTCCCCTGGTTCATATTGGTTCCTTAAGATCCTAGGAGAACTCCTTGGTGATTTATGTTTTGACTCCAATGTTGCCATTCTACTAGAGAGCTCTTGGTGATTTCTAGCTATGGTGTCATTAAGGGTCCTTATGAGTGAGGCTAGGTCTGGTTGAGGGTTGGTGATACTTTGCTCTGAGTTGATCAAAGGGTTCACCTCCTCTTGTTGAGAATGATGGGGTGAGCTAGACATTGTCACACAAACAACAAGCAAAGATGTTAAGTTAGAGTAATAACTTGTGTTTGATTTGTGTCTTCCCTCACACTCAAAGATAATCTCACAATCTCTGCTCAATATAGTACCTTATAAGTGTGAAATTATTTGAGTGAAGCTAGATTAAGTACACTTAACGATGCCAAAGAAATAAGAGTTATAGCATGCAGTTTTAGGTACTTAGGCAAAAACAGAATTGTTTTAGTGTGTTTAGCTCAAGAGGGGCGAAGGGCTATTACCTTAGTCTGAGGTGAACAAGAATCCCTTGGAGTCCCCTTGTAATTGCCTTCAAAAGTTCCTTGGAAAAGGCTGAGGATTGTGTTTAGGAGAAGAAAAGAAGTTAAGTAAACCACCTTAGGTGTACTACTTCTCTTAAGGCTAAAAGGTGGGGTATGGCTTAAGTTGTGAAGGGCACTTGGCAATCCCTTCTCTCCGTCTTCTCTGAGTATTATGACCACTTGGTCACGTTCCAAATGTTGCACTTGGAGTACACAACAAAAGGTACAAGGTTTAATGTTGAATAGGCAAGCTAGCACGTTACCGGGTACAAAAGTGTGTTGTCAAGCAACTTTGGGTGTGTTTTTCAAGAGGTCAATGGGCTGCAATGGATATGACTTTTCTTGAGCCTTGTAGTGGAGGTTTTTCTAGGTAGAGGGCTCAGGTCAAATCCAAAAAGGCACGGCTCAATGAGGCTGCAATGCCTTGGGAAAATGCTAGGTCAACACTTTTGGAAAGGAGAAGTGACACTTTACCGCTTTGGGAAAGGTTTTGGCTTTAGTGTTTTGGACAATCTACTCGTGCCCTTGGTCTGATTTTTGTTTCCCTCCACAGATCAAATGTTGTTCTTCATGGGGCACATGAGTGTTCTTCGTTTGGTTGTGTTTGGATTGAGGGGTGAAGCTCCAAAGTTGGGTTCTTGACCACTTTTGTGCGTGAATCAAGCACCCGGTTTTCTGCCTCTGGAGTGATTTTCTTTGCCTTGGTCAGAACGATCTACTCGGTGGATTTGGGTGATTTTTGTTGCTGTAGAAAGATCAAGACCTGTACTTTACACTTGGTTCAGATTGTTCTTGAAGATGGCTGCATTTGGTAGGGCTAAAAAGGTCTGGCTTTTGGTATCTTGCTCGGCGTTGGTTCCCGGAACAAGACACAGATTTGGGTGAAGGGTAGGTTTTCCTTGGAACTTCCGAAGCCAAACTTGGGGAATTCCTTAGGCAACTTCCTCACCTTCAACCTTGGTTTTAGTCCTGCAAAAAGTTCAAGCATTCATCTTGGTTAGACCAAAGAAACAAGGTAAAGAAAAGGCTAGCTTTTGTGGGTTTTCAACAATGTTTTTGTCAAGTGTTCTTGCAAGAACTTTGCAAGGCACTTGGTTTTGGGTTTTCTAAGGTGAACAAAGGATGAACTCACTGATCTCTGATACCACTTGATGTAGGGAAATCCCTACAAGGCTCGGATATAGAGTTCAAACCTTTCAAACATCAAGAACAAGTGTTCTAGATGTTATCCTAGCTTGGAAACAAGCTTGGATGCAAAATAGAGATAGAAGTGAGATGAAAGCAAATGGGATAAGTTCTTGAGTGATCCTTATTCACTCTTGCAAGCACCTTGGACTTAACCTCAACACAATGCAAGCCAACAAGAAACAAACAAGCTATAACACAACACAACTAGGGGATATACCACCTAGAGCACCATGAGTTTCCCTAATCAAGTTCATACAATAACAATCACACAAACAAGATATAATTGGGCAAGAGATAATGGTTTTTTTCAGTTGTTCAACCAACAAACCAAGGTGGCCTTCAAATGATAGAAAGGAGTCTATGCTCAACTTACAACTTGTGTGTTTTTAATCAATTCAAAGGCCCGGATAAATGAGCTATCTCTTGGCTTTTATACCAAGTGAGAGCCGGCCCTTTGAACCTCATAAAGTTCACTTACTTAAGACCAAAATACCCTAAGAAATGTTTCATAACAAACATAAGGAAGCTTGTGCAAAATGCACTTGAAAGTGACATAGCCGGCTAGAGGGCCTATCCGGGTATGTCCTAAAGTTAGCTCTTTGTAGCTTGACTTGGTCCAGAAATGACCAAGTGTTCTTCATGGAATTTGTGGAGGAGAGATACCTCTTTGACATATCAAAAGGGTAGAGGCAATGGGCTTCATCTCCTGGTCCATATTGAGAGCTAAAGTGGCATGTATAACTTGATCTTTGATCCTCTTAGCCATGGCTCTTGTGATTGCTCTTTGAGGAGTTGATGATAGGGATGCTCCTGCATCATCTATGACCATCCAAAATTGATAGTCATTGTACTTGATGTAGTTGGTTGTCATTTGAACCCACCACTCCAGGTTCTAGGCATGAGCAAATGAGGCTTGTTGAGGGAGATACCGTTCTTGAAGTTGTTGTTGTTTCTCTTGTCATTGGTCATTGTTGCAATAGCTTGATCAATTCTTTCCAGGGCTCTAATACAAATTAATGGACCAAATTCTTGAAGAATCTAAGTTTAAGCACAACTTAGACCTTTTAAGGGCAAAAAAGAATCAATTTTATTGACATAAGCTTTACAAAGTGTGAGAACCTTCAATCTTGCGATCTAGGATAAAACTCACGTTGATCTCTCTTTATTGCAATTGAACAATTTACAATTGAGAATAGAACAACAATTTATCACTCTAGTGTTTTTCTCTCTTTCTTTCCTAGAAAGCTCTCAATCTAAACTTCCAATACAATACTCTTAGATCACACTATCACTCTTTGGTTACAACAATAGCAAAGAATGAGAAAGTAGAAGATGTATATTTTGTTCTTCAAGTCTCTTCTCTGTTTATATTCGAGCTATAAACTAGCTTAACCATTTTGAGTCTGCCTTGATACGTAAGTGAGACCTCTTTAATTTGGTTGGTCAGCAAGATTCACTTTCTTGATCTAGCAACGACTCTATAAGTTATCCGAACACGTGTATGGTTGTTTCTCTTCTTGAAATACAACTTACATTAACTTGTTTAATACGTGCTTATTCTTGAACAACTTGTTTCTTGATTTCACTTGCGCTTCACGCTTCTTTCATCAAATCATTCCCACACGCTGTCAACTTGCTCCTTATTATGGATTACTCTCAACTAAGCTTTCAGCGAGACCCTTACGTTGGTCACTAGCTTTAAGCAACATTCTAGCTCTTCAAGCTACATCAATATCTTCATTTCTATAAGTCTGCAATACTTGAAACTCAAGAAGATAGTTAAATATATGGTTTGTCTTCATCAAAACTAGAGAAACTATTTAAGGGCTATCACACTTAACTAACATAAGAGCATTCCCAAGCCGAGCCAAAATACATAAACCCGAGTAAATGAGGCAATCCACACATAGATTAAGATTATCACCCTCAAATCAGTCCAATACGTCCATAACAACCTTGAATCTTGAAGAAATTATCAAAGTATGCCTTCGTCTTCGGTATGAGCGGGTGGCAACGAAACCTAAAAAAATTGGGCCATCCCTAAAATAATCACATGAAATCAACTTTTAGAACAAAATCAACTTCAAAACAGAACTAATGAACTATTTCTTCTCATCTTACTCGGATTTTGTCTCCCACCATGCAGCATTACCTACGATGGCTTAAGTTTCGAGATCACATTCAACTCCCCTACAATTTGATATTCAAACTAGGTAATGCTCTTTGAGGACGTTAAACATGTTCCTCGTAACCTTTGGAGTGAACAACATGAATGTACGTGCTTGTATCATATCACCTATTACCCGCAATCAAGGATGTAGTGTTTGATATCGACATACGTCTATGCAAAAACTTCCATCAAAGCATCAATGGCTTCGGGTGTCCAATTGGCTACACCAATGTTCATCCTACCAAATATTATTATGAATTAGTACATAAGAGCATAACAAATTTGTATAATATATGTATTTATGCACATGGTGAGAATTAATATATGTATTAGCATATGTAAATATTAATAAATTCAAGTACAATTAGTTCACCATACCTTCTGACTCTTTCAACACACTCAAACGTTGACAAATGTAGGATGGAGATATGTGAACTATAGGAATGAAAGTAAAAATAAATAAATGAGATACACATGTTTATATAAAAGGTAAGATTTCTTTTTGACCAATATACACATTAATTAAGTATTCTCTATGCATAAAGTATAGGTGAAATTGGATATAATTGTGTCAACCACACATAAGCATTTCAATCTTTTATATACTTTGAGCACTTCCTTTTAATTTATTAAAACCATGCTTTATTTTTATTAAAAGATATACTACTCGTCATATACATGGTCAAGGAAATTCTTATATAAAATTTTCATATATCAAGTCTAGACACAAACAACCTTGATCCATAGTAAACATGTTTGAAATAATTGTTCCATACATATAAGTGTTAACTGACAACAGAAGTCATTACATAAACACTACAAGTTTGTATCCAATGATAATCATAACACATAAATTCCCGATCACATCCACCAACAACACCTATTTGAAAGCAAGAATTAAAACCTAAATAACAAGGAAAAATATTAGTGCTAGCAAGCCCCAAACAAGAACACCCTTCTTCCTAGATAATCATTATTCACATCCCAATCAAGAAAAACTTGGACATAACTTGAAGATATGCCAGGAACTCTCTCAACCAATTCTTGGTTCTCACCTTCTAGATAGGCGACGTTACAGTTGACAACCTCAAGGTCCCGATGTAGGGATGCCACGTTTTTTCCTTATCACGAATGTGGGTTCTAAGTAAAGTGACAACCCTCTTATAGTACATTATATATCTCTCTCCAGGATTCTCAAGATCACTGTCACTGTCACTATCACCATCAGAGTTGTTCACACCAGAAGTCTATTTATCATAAAACAACACACTGCAATCAAACTTATACAAATAACTCATGAATGACTTATGCAAATGTGCCAAATTTTTAACCTTACCGGACCATACAAGACACATATGTCAAAAACAGAAAGCAAGCTAGGATTGCGTGCAGTCAATACTTGTTCGACACATACAGATATGTCATGCAAAGTAGTCATTTCCTCCAAACTCAAAAAAATATCTGTCAAATCCTGTGTAGATGAGCAATTACATAGGTGTAAAAAAGAATGATGTTTGTCAAACCAGATAGTAAGCATCCTAAATAAGCAAACCGGTGAGAAAAAAGAAGATATGATAGTAAAAAATATAGTACAAACATATTGTTGGACTGGATATGTCTACGTAAATCTACGAAACAAAGACTTTTTCCTTAGATGCGGAAAATACAAAGAACTCACAAAGAAATAATGTTCTTTACAGTGGAAACTTTGACAACCAACTAGTTGTTTGGGATAAAATCACTACCTTTCTCTCGAAAGGATTTTGAAATCTTGTTTATATTTATAGACGAATTACAATAATGAGGAGCACACACAGATTATGTCTAACCCTTAGACTTCCTAATTTTTCTCAACAATATCTCTCACAGTATTTCACTGTTCTCTAAAACAAGAACACTCGATCAATTCTCAGTTTCTCTCTCTCTTTTTCTATTTGAATTCGATAAAATGAATGAATGATTAGGAGCCTTATTTAACGTTCCAATAATTAAGTCTTGAAATATCTAATTTGGGCTCCATTAATTATTCCCTTGATTTGAGTTGTTTCCCTAAACGGCTCAAGATGCGTAATTAATCATACATGGAAACTATAGGATTATACTCATGTTACATAATTTGTTCTTATCCTTAGTCTTTCCACAAATAGAGTACATTGAATCTCCTTCATAAATCAAAAGCTCAATTGTAACGGCGAAGAGAAGGTGTTCTCTTGCGTTAGCGTTCCGTCTTCACTGGATGGAGGTGTTCTTTAGAATACACTTGATAATTACTTCATGAGACACGCGTGGATGAAAACACTAAAGAAGCACATCACTTGACTTGATACTTTGAAGACGCGTTTTGTTCTACTCAACAGTATAGTGTTCTCTAACACTAGAACAAGGCCGAATGCCATGTTTTCTTCAATATAGACTTGATCAATCGTGAGGCTTATGATTAGATTTAATATTCCTGCAAGATAAACTTGATAAACCCTGAGATAATAATTTGTTTTCATAATCAAAACAAGGAGAGAAAAAAAGCATTGCTCATTAAGAGAATAGAACATTATTATCTAGAATAGCAATGCTAACACATATATCTCAAACAGATTTCACATGTGTAAAAGCAGGTAGAGATATATTACATAGTAATATTATTTCTAAAATTGTGCAATTTTTTTTGCTATTGCTTGGCATTACTGCTTGGTTGCTATCTGTTGCCTGTTTTTTAAATACTTTTTTATCATACTGATGAGATGTGAGATATATAGAGGAGTTAAAATTATTGTGCATGACAATTCTGGGTGACTTTAAACCTATGAAGCACGGACACGTCTAGGAAAGAGCCGTGTCCATGTCCGACACATATAGGACACACAGACATACTTGGACACGTCTGGACACGCCTGGACACATCTCGGACACGGTCAAGACACGGTCAACAAAACTGGACACACCTCGGACACACCTTGGACACACTTGGACACATCTTGTAACAATTTGCCTTGATCTTATCTAATGTTATTTCCCACTTTTCGCTTCATATATCACCGATGCCCAACCTCCTAATACTGTCAATTGACTAAAAACTATCCAACTTCTTTATTCAGCTTGATTTATTAAATTTTGGTTATATATAATATGATACTATTAAATCCAACATAAAGGTGTGATTTAATGTTACAAGCATCCTCTGTGTGATTACATAAATATATTTATAGTTAATTTTTACTATTAATCATTTTTATACAATTATCATATTTTTTAACAATGTCTTTATAAAAATATATAATTTTATTATATCGTGTCCTGTCGTGTCCTATTTTTCTATATTTTGGATTTGACGTGTCCCCGTGTCCTGCCGTGTCCGTGTCCCCGTATCCGTGTCCGTGTCCGTGCAACATAGTTTAAACCCTTCGTTGTTGATTATTCTCATAATCAAGTGTCTATCAAAGCCTTAACTAGTAATTATGTCATTTATGTGTGTCAAAACTTAATAATAACCTTATACACAATCAAACCAACAATAGTAGCATTGTTGACGATTATCACTATTCTTCAAATTTAGGGCAAATGCCGAGTAACACACCTAGGGTGAGAGGATGTTCTAGTGGAAGCCTAACAAAGGTTCACCTTCAATGGAGCAAGAAATAACCTTAAGGATTATGGGGCGTATGAAGACTGTAAAAGATTCAGGCCCTTCAAAGTAAGGAATCGTACCTGGGGATATTGTCAAAAGAGGTTCGAGAAACCAGAGTGGAATTAAGAGACTTCCTCACTTGAATCACCTTTAACTCACAAGAACAAAGCTCAAAATCTCAAATCCTATCAACTTAAGAGCTCAAAGGTTTTCGAACCCTACTTGGATATCTAGAAAGTGAGCTCCAAATATAAGAGATTTGAGGGGAATTTCTTGATAAAATTGGTAGGCTAATATGAACACCCCCCCCCCCCCCCCCCTTTTCACAAATCCCAGAAATCGAGCTAAGAAATCACGACTGAAATCGACTTATCTCGCCTTCATTTAAGCCATTTTAAGCTCCTTTCATCCCCCATAAATCGTCGCTACATTTAACACCATTTTTCCTCCCGTTTAAGCCACCTTGTCTGAAATAGCCTCATAAGCCAACGTCAGCCACGATAATAGTCTTACCAAACAGACCCTTAATCTTCCAAACTCTCTTGACTTTCTCAATTTTCCTAAGTTGTTTATGAATTTAACGTTAAGATTCCATTGGACTTTTTCTCTTGGTGAAACATTTGACGAATGCGTAACAACGCTATTATCAGGTGATAATATCCGCAATGAGGTCCCACCAAAAATGACATCATCCATTATATCGTAACTCAACACGACCTATGGAAAAATGATAAAACACCATACACACGACCAATAACAAGAAAAAGGGTGACGCAACTGAGCCATGACTTGCTCTTACTAGTCTAAGCCTATCAATAATTGGGTCAAAATAACTTTGATGTTTCTGTTAACCAGTCTTCCAGTAGGATTGAATTCATAATTCGTAATCATGCAGACCAAATTTAAGTGCCAAAAGTGAAAGAATATATTTTTCTAACCCTCTCGATGCTGAAGCTTTTGCGGCCCTTGCGGATGTAAAAGTTGCAGTGGGTTTGGGGGTGTAGGCATTTGTTGTTGAGGACGACAATCTAGTTATGATCAATAGTCTTGAGCAAACATGGAAGGTCATCCAAAAATTACTTCAACACACCTGTACTGTTCAATTCTGTTGTGTGTTTAGTGAAAATAATCAAACTGTTGATTTCATCGCAACAAATTGCTAGAGTAATTGTTTGATAAATGATATTGTGATCTTCCACAACAATAATCATCTTAGCGACTCAGTGTTTTTCAGGTCTCTTTACTCATCTCTGAGGAATAGATTAGATTTTTTATTTGATAATTTAAGCCTTGTTAGTTTAAATTTATGATAATACCATTCTTTATTATAATGATTTTCTAAAACAATGTTATTTGATTAGTATATATTATAATGTCATTTTTTTATACACTTCTTCTATTTTTTAAAATGTATTTAAATTTTAATAAATATTTTATCTAAAAAATCTTAGTATAATGTCATTTTTCTATACACTTTTTCTATTTAGTGCATTGTATAGTTTAACCTTTTTTTTTTGGTTAGTTAGAACGAAAATTGGTGATTGATAAACAAGAGTACAAGAGACTAGAGAGACAGGCTAGTGGAGAAAAAGGAAACACGTGGCGGTCAAAGTCCATCTCCTAAAAATAATGAATTTGCTATTCTAATCACATCGACTAAAAAAATCAATATATAGATTGCTTCCCTGGAAAATGAAAAATTAAACTATTTCGAGATTTAGATAACTAGATACGAGACACAACCAGTCCTCGCCGGTCCCCAGTCAAACTGCCAGGCTGGCACTTTCCACTCTTTCATTTGGGCCCCACTTCTCACGTGCTCACCCCCATCTTTTTCTTCTTTTACTCAATTTTTACTGTCTACTCCTCGAACAGTGTTAGTAATAAAATAAAACTACTGTACATTGTACAGAACTTGTTGGAATTCAAATTTACCATTGTACTGTGTGTTAAGTACTGTTTATTCGTAAATTTAGAATTTAACAAGGGAATTAAGTATTCTAATAGAAGAATAAGTAGAGCGTATGGAGAGCAGACAATTTTTCCAATTAAAGGAAACAGAAAACAGTGGGAGGGTGTGAGGGCGTTAACTTCTAAATATCACGTTTGACTGGAAAACGTTTTAAAAGCAGCTTTGTTTGGAAAAAATCAGGTTAGAATATCACTACCATTAAGAAAAAGAAAACCACAAAGAACAAGATAAAAAAGAAAAGAAAAGCAGAAAGTAAAACGACGTCGTGCCATAGCTGATTTGTCTCATCTCTGCCCCCTCTTTTGACCGCTCACATCCTCACACAGAGGTTGCGTCTAATGAACAATTACCCTTGGTGAAATTGGTGCATTCTTTTTATTTTAGACAACAATTTTGAAATACTTATCACTTCAAATATAAAAATTCAAAAAATTTCAGTAAAAATTTAAATTAAATAGTACAAACTCATTTTAAAACTAAAAATATATATTGGTAAAAAATCTATCTATATACTAAAGAAGAGTCCTCCTTCTTATGTGTTAGTCTGAGATTAAAATAGGTGACATATCGCTCCCACATTAATTTCAAAAAAAATCAACATTTTGAGAAAGCCACTACATCTTCCACATCATTAAAATTATTAATTTCTATTAAGCCACATCATTAAAGTTATTAATTTATATATATTATTATGAATATTAAAGCTATCTCTTTTCAAACTTTCTCCTTTAGCTAATTATCATTCTTTTATTGGTTCTACTATTCTCTTTCATTTAATTTTTAGATAAACTATCATATTTATAGGAATAAATTGCTAGGATAATTTTATTTTAATCTAAATAATTTATTAAATGCAAATGATTGTTCAAAAAATCAATAAATTATTAAAATGTGTAAAAGTCCTTTTACAAATTTATACAATTTTTCATTTTCCAAATACATAACTATATTTTAACATATATAGACATATATTTTAACCTATAATAAATATTATGAACTATATTTCTTCTCTAATAATAGAAAATGTAATAATTTATTTATATATTAGAACTACCTCATTTGAAACTCTCTCATTCTTTCTAGCCAACATTTTCTTAGGTGTAAATGTGTAATTTACTAACTGGATCTACTATTAATTGTACTCTTCCTATTGGTTCTATTATTCTATTTTTTAAAATTATTAATTTTTTAATTAACTCCTAGGAACAACGTGCACTACTAAAAAACAGGAGATTAGCGTCGAAATATTTCGACGCTAATCTCCAGAATTTCGACGCTAAAACCATTAGCGTCGAAATTTCGACGCTAATGGTTTGTCGGTAACACCCCTGTCGCAAATCAAGTTTAGCGTCGAAATTATTTTTTCGACGCTATATCGCCTTCCAACACCGCTATGTTGCGTCGAAATTGCGTCAAAATTTTCGACGCAAAATAGCAAGTCCGGGGGTAGCACTATTTCGACGCTAATTGCCATATTTCGACGCTAATTATCAAAATTCGACGCTAATTATTAAGTCCGGGGTAGCACAATTTCGACGCTAATTGACCCATTTCGACGCTAATATTAGGTTTTTTCACAAATTCAGATTTATATATATTTATTTTCCTGTTAAACCTATTTAATACTGAAAGAATGTAGACATTATAAAAGTGAATAGTAATTAAGGAATAGTTGTTCGAATAAAAAACATAATCCCACAAGTAATTGTTTCGAGTAACCGACAAGTTCAAACCATATCTATCACTTGTCACTCTGATATGGAACGTCATGGTCCTCATTCTGATCTCTTGGACGATGCTCGGGGGGCAATGTGGACATCAAATGCGCTATGTGCCCCTGAAGTGTAGCCTGGAGTCTAGCTTGGGCCTCCGCTTGCATTTCATAGCGGGATTGGAACTCTCTCATCTGCTCCTGCATAGCCTCCCTCGTCGCCTGCACCTCCGCCTGCACCTTCGCCTGCACCTCCGCCTGCACCTCCGCCCTCATCTGCTCCCTCATCTCCTTAAGGCGCTCGTCCATGCTTGTCTGTCCTTCTTTCTCTTGTGAGTGGCTGGTGGAGGCACGACGACGGTGATGAGAGGATAACTGATATGATGAAGACGATGTGCCTATCCCGTAAATACGGTGCCCCCTCACTCCATCCAGAGACAAGAACAACTCGTTATCGTCTACCGCTACTGATGTTGAGCTACCCTCGACCTCGCTAGTGCGTTGAGACTGTTCAGCAAGAGCACGCTCAGCCTGAAATCGATCCTGCAATTCAAGAAATGCACATTAAGTAAATGTACATTAAATATTTTTTAAAAATTTGACAGCACTTCCCTATATTACGAACATTACCCAATTTTCAACAGCGACCTGCAAACCTGTAAACGCTACCCACCATTCATAACATTTATCACATACACAAAATGCCCAAATGCAACACACAAACACAATAGAAATGTCTTTCCTTCAAGGAAATCAAAACCAATATGAATTAGAATTGACTTACATGAACATCTTTGGATTTCTTGTCAATGAAATGAGTGTGATCGTCTTTCTTCGTGTGCATGCGCACATGAAGCTCAGGGAGAGTCGGCTCCCGTCCAAGCTCCTTAGCCTATCACAAAAAATAATTGATTACTAATAAAACTTAAGAGATTCTATGTAAGAATATTTTTCAATCATACCAAAACTTTTTTGAGCTTATAAGCAGACCGAGACCCTCCGGTATGCTTCACTGGACCATCTTGTCCTGTTGGAGCGCTTCGCCTATTTGCACGGTAGGTGTTTGACAGCTGTTGTGCTTCCGGTGTTGTCCATTGTCTCTGCCATGCTTGCCAAATCGTATCGGGCACGGTCGCACATTTCTTGTTATTTTTCCTCATTTTAGTTAATGTGTCTGAATACCGTATAGCAGCATGCTTTTCGAAGACGCTTCTAATGAATTGGTCACTAAAGCACTGGTCCCACCAAAAGTATTTCTGAACAAGGTAAACAAACAAGTTAGAATAACAAGACATTAATATAATAGAAAATATGATAATTACCTTCAGTTCCTCAAAGTAGAAACCAATTTGGTCGTGACTAAGACCCTTCCATTGGTGGCCTTCGAGATACCACCGTTGTCTGATATTTGAAGCATATGCCTCGATACCGTCCCAGAATCATGATTCCGAGAATCATGAAGACGGTTTCTGTGTGCATTAAAAACTATAAGTCGGCTCAAATAATTAATTAATGTTAAATAAGATTACACATTGACGTACCCCTGAGGATAAATATGCGTCCTCTCGCATGGAACTCGAGAACGTGGCTCCTCATGAACAGATACGTCGGTGACAGGGTTTTGTGTACCTGCCCCTCCTTCTGCCTTAACCTCTTCTACAGGTTCGTCGGTGTGAGGGGTCTGTCTACCCCTACCTCTGCTGGGCTGTCCTCTCATCTGTAATTTTACAATAACGCATAAAAAATAACATATAATTCATTGTCATAATTCAAAGATGGTGTAATATAAATTTCTTCATCAACATTCAAAATAACAACGCATAATCTAATGTTCATTACAACAATACTAGCTACTCGTCATCTTAGCTATTTATTCATAATTTGAATCAGAATCATCTTCTTCTGAAGAAGAAGATGGAATGTCAACTTCTTCATCTTCCTCAGATGATGATGATGGAATCTCAACTTCTTCTGCTCCGTCAGTTGGATCAACAAGTATGGGTGCCTCGTCAGATGTCGTAACAATGAGATGATGTTCTGTGACGTCATCCTGAAAAGCCGTAACAACAGTCTCTGGCATGTCAAGTTCACTTCGCGCCTTTATCTTACAGACAGCCCACCAATTTACTTTATCTCGTCTCTTGCTTGGATATGGTAAGTAATGGACTTGAGTAGCTTGTTCTGCTAAAATAAATGGCTCATATTTATTGTACTTCTTTCTATGATTAATATCCATCCGACTTTTTGGATTTCGAGGGCCGGGGACAAGTATTGTCAAAAACATGAACTCGTCTTTCATACACATCCCTGGAGGTAGATTATACGGCGTCACAATTACTGGCCATGAAGAGTATTGCTGCCCAAAGCTACCAAATGGTTGGAATCCATCAGTGCATAATCCTAGTCTGATATTTCGCACTTCTGCTGCAAATTCATTATGTAACTCACTGAATTGTTTCCAAGCTGGTGAATCAGATGGGTGACACATCTTCCCATCAATCATTTCATGTTCGGCGTGCCATCTCATATACTTCGCTGTTGCTTTTGAAGCATACAACCTTTGCAGCCTCGGAGTTAGAGGAAAATAGAACATCTTCTTGTACGGCACATTAACTCTTCTCTTCTTCTTTTTTGTGTTGGATTTCCACCTTGGCTTGCCGCATACTTTGCATTGTGTGGCATTTTCATCTTGCCCCCAATAAATCATGCAGTTGTCTATACAACATTCAATTACTTCATATGGCAAACCGAGACCTTTCACCAACTTCTTGATGTTAGCAAAGTTGGTTGGCATCTTGTTGTTATCAGGTAACAATTCCTGGATTAGGTCACTCACATCATCTACTAAGGACACTGAAGCTCCATGTCGACACTTAATCTCTAACATCTTAACGTCTGCAGACAAAGGTGAGTGTTTCTTATTACCATGCCATATGTCTCCTTCAGCTGCACGCATCATCTCTTAAAACTTCTGAGCTTCTTCATTCGGAGCTTCTTCATTCACACCTTCTTCACCAAACATTCCTGGCCCAGCTGCATCAATAACCATTCTCTGAACTGAATTGTATTCCACATTTCCATACTCGAAATCTTCAGACGGTTGTTGCACACCATTCTCACCATGATGAATCCATACAAAATACTCTCGCACAAACCCATTAGTCATGACGTGTAACTTCACTTCATCGACGCTTCGATAAAACGTATTCTGACATGTAGTCTTACTACATGGACACTTCATCCGATCGCCGTCCATACACTCAGGATGTTGCATAGCAAATTCAACGAACTTGTCAAGATGACTTACGAACTCTAATGAGAGCATGCCATCTCCTAATATTCTATTATACATCCAACTACGATCAAAGCTCATTTTTTGAATTTTTTTTATTACCCCTTAACCTGTATATAACTATAGAGATTCTATTAATGGACCAATAAATTCAATAAATAACTCATATAAACAAATTCACAAATTCCTATAGTCGACAAATTTGCAAATTCACAAATTCACAAATTCAATTTATTTTCTAAATTCCCAAATTCAACCAATCGCAATTGATTCTACAAATTCACATTTCCACCAAATCCACAAATCGACAAATTCGTAATTTCACAAATTCAATTTAGTATCTAAATTCCCAAATTCAACCAATCACAATTGATTCTACAAATTCACATTTCCACCAATTTCACAAATCGACAAATTCGTAAGTTCACAACTTCACACAACATTCTCAAAACATTCACAAATTCACAATTTCTCAACCCTAATAATTCATATAACATCAATTCACTCCAAATCATAGTCAAAATCAACATGCAAGAGTACTATGACGTTGTAGAAAGCTAGGAGAAGACTAATTTGAACATAAAACTTCGAATCTAACTAATTCAATCAAAACCTAATTTTCCCCCATTTGTAGTTAAGAAGAAGAATGAAGGAAGAAGAAAGGAGGAGGAAGTACCTTGAAGTCGTCCCTTTGATCCGGCCCTAGCACGTTCGCCCTAGCTCTCGTGTCGCCGCTCGTATTCCGCCGTCGCCGCTCGTAATATCGCCTTCGTAATCTCGCCTTCGCACTTCTCTGTCAACTGGGGGCGACGACTGATTTTAGGGATTTAACTCAGTTTTAGCGTCGACATTTAGCGTCGAAAATTTCGACGCTAAATTTCACTAATACACGTCACCTCCGGCTACTCATTTTAGCGTCGAAATTTAATGTTTAGCGACGAAAATTTCGACGCTAAACTTCACTAATACACGTCACCTCCGGCTACTCATTTTAGCGTCGAATTTTAATGTTTAGAGACGAAAATTTCGACGCTAAACTTCACTAATACACGTCACCTCCGGCTACTCATTTTAGCGTCGAATTTTAATGTTTAGCGACGAAAATTTCAACGCTAAACTTCGGTCGAAAATTTTAAGGTTTAGCGACTAATTTAGCGTCGAAATATATGCACGCTAATTTTAGCGTCGAAAATTTCGACGCAAACTTCGACGCTAATGATGAAAATCGGTTCGTCGCTAAATTTCGACGCTAATTATGGACTTTCTCATATTTAGCATGCAAACCCGCGTTTGTCGCTAAATTTCGACGCTAAAACGTTGTTTTTTAGTAGTGGTGATAAGATATTCATAATTGAGTAGAATTAATCATTATATTTAAATTATTCTTTTAAAACTTACTTAATAAGTAAAATATTAATCAATTTCTTTTCTAAACTTATATTTTTTTGTTCCTCAAATTAGTACTATATATTACATAAAGATATTTCAATAAAGATAGACAATGTAACATATATCTTATGATTTGTTTTTATGTTATTTAAAATTGAATCCATTGTTGTGATGTATTTTGTACAAAAAAACTTTTACTAAATAAATTAATTATATTAATATATTTTTCTATAAAGACAAAACAATGCAATATGTATTTCATAGTTTATTTTTATGTTATATTAAAGTAAATAATGATATATTTTTACTTTTATAATTACTTAATTATTTTTTCTTTCTATTTTCAAGATAGATTTTATACTTATTTCATTTTTTTAAGATCACATGTTTTTTAAGATTAATTTAAGATCTAACTTTAGGACCCACATATATATAGTATTTTCTCATCAATTACATAATAAATTTGATATATATATCTAACTATAAATTAATATTTATCATTATATAAATTATAAATTCAAATGCATGTCGTTCTATTAATTTTTTTTCTAATTTTCATGAATGGCTATTAATACAAAAATATGATTTACAATACGATTTTCAATATAATTTGATACAAATTGTATATAATATTCTTTTTATCAATTGATTAACCAAACCGGTGCATGGCACGGGTGATCAACTAGTATAGAATCTAATTATATATACTAATTTAAAATATAAATTGATGCTCTCTTATTAATCTTGATAAAATAAAAGTATAAATAACAACACGTATAATAGTGAGTAGTAGTGTATAAGAATTAGACCTGGTAAATGGGTCGAGTGGGGCAGGTTCGGGTTCGGGTTTAAAATGGGTTCGGGTTGAACGGTTTGATAAAATTTTAGGTAAATCGGGTTCGGGTCAGGTCGGGTTTCGGGTTGGCCCGACAGGTCAAAATGTTGCATTTTAGCTTTTTCGAGGGATAGACTAATTTTTTAATAATAAATATATTATTTTAAAAATAAATAAATAATATTATATTTTTTAAATAAATTTTGTGTATTTTACTATAATGTCATGCAAGATGTGAAACACATATTTCGGGTCGGGTTCGACCCACCAATTTTCGGATTGATCGGGTTCGAGTCGATCAACTTTAAATGGCTCTTCAGGTCAAGTTGAGTCGGGTTCTTAACAATCAGGTTCGGGTTGGGTTGAGTTTTGTGAGATCTAATAAGAATTAAATGAGAGTTCATAAGATTATCATCGAGGTACCGAGTGGGTATTAGTATAACATGACAAAAATAGACTTACATATATTAAGTCAAAACCAATACGCAAATATAGTAATAAGCACACTAATCACATATATATTAAAGCTATCCCCTTTTAAGCTCTCTCCTTAATTCTAGCCACCATTTTTTTAGGTGTAATTTTTTCATTGGATCTACTATTATCTCTCCTCTTTCTATTGATTTTTTTTTCTTCAAATTGTTTATTTTTTAATTAACTACCATATTTTTATGAACAATTAATAAGGTATTTAAAAAGTAATATAATTAATTATTAAATTTACATTATTCTGCTAAACTTAATTAATAATTAGAATATTAATCAATCTCTTTTCTAAACATATACTATATTAACTATAGATTTCACTAAAAATAAAAAAAATACAATATGTATTTATTTATTATTTTATAGTAAATTGAGTCCATTATTTTGATGTATTTTTTATAACAAATCACCTATATATTAAACCTCCCCCATTTAGAGTTCTCTCCTTAATTCTAGCCAATAATTTCTTAAGTTTATTTTTTCTATTGGTTCTACTATTCTCTCACTTTTAATTACTATCTTTAAAAATATTTCATACTTTTACGAATAAATTGCTAAGACAATTACATTTTAATATAATACATGAGTATTAAATTTAAAATTCTTATAAAATTAACTCTAATTATTATATTAAACAATCATTTTGTTCACTTTGATATATTAGTTGTCCAAATTAACTACTATGGATATATATACTTCAACATGCAATCACCTATATATTAAAACTAGCCCCTTTTAAGCTCTCTTCTTAATTCTAGTCACTATTTTTTTAGGTGTAATTTTCTCATTGGATCTACTATTATATCTCCTTTTTCTATTTGTTCTATTTTCCTTTTTCTTCAAATTATTTATTTTTTAATTAACTACCATATTTTTAGGAACAATTGATAAGGTATTTAAAATGCATCATAATAATTATTAAATTTAAATTATTTTTTAAACTTAATTAATAATTATAATATTAATAAATATCTTTTCTTAGCATATACTATATTAGTTATAGATTTCACTAAAATAAAACAATACAATATGTATTTATTTATTATTTTATATTAAATTGAGTCCATTATTTTGATGTATTTTTTATAAAAAAACTTTCACAAAATAAAGTAATTATATTAAATTATTTTTTCCTAAAGATAAAACAAAGCTATATTTATTTCATGATTTATTTTTATGTTATATGTAATCTAATTATTTATTAAATTTGAATTATTATTCTAAAACTTACTTAATAATTAGAATATTAATCAATCTCTTTTCTAAACATTGATTATTTTTTCGTTTTCAATTGATTACTATATTAAATATAGACTTTCACTAAAACAACAATGAAATATGTATTAAAGCTAGCCCTTCTTAAGCTCTCACCTTAATCCAAGTCACCATTTTTTTTATGTGTAATTTTTTCATTGGACCTACTATTATATCTCCTCTTCCTATTGGATTCTATTATTCTTTCTTTTTTAAACTTATTGATTTTTAATTAATTCTCATATGTTTAGGAACAATTGATAAGATATTTAAAATTTAATCTAATTAATTATTAAAGTTAAATTATTCTTCAAAAACTTACTTAGTAATTATAATATTAATCAAACTTTTTCTAAACATAGATTATTTTTTAGTTTTAACATTAATTTCTAAATTAAATATAGAATTTCATAAAAAAACAAAGCAATCACCTATATATTAAAGCGACCCCTTTTACAATTTCACATTCATTCTGACCCTACCAAATTGTACTTGTCATATTTTTATTTGCTCTAACATGAATAAATGTTATCATCCTTTGCTTGTTTCTCACTCCTTCTGATATCATGTTACCTTTTAGCTTGAAACGGAGACAATTTCTTATAATGGTTTGTTTTTTCATGACGATCAACAAAAGCCAAGGACAATGACCTTCTCGAGTTAGGTTGATTCTGTCACGTCCAGTGTTTACTCATGGATAGCTTTTATGTGGCATTTTCAAGGGTTACACACAAATAGGGACTGACAATTTTGATTTGTGATAAGGATAATCGTGCTTCAAATAAAGCAATTAATGTAGTATATAATATGGTGTTGAACAATTTGTAATTGAAGATATTTTTAATAGAATTCTTTTCTTTGACTTTTTATTATTTTATTAAGTTATATATATTACATTTACATGTTACAATTATTCTAAAATTTTCAATACCCGTGCAATGCACGGGTCTTAAGCTAGTACTTAAATGCATATCACTCATGGAAAATAAATACGTACTCGTATTCAGATTAAAAAAATAAACAAAAACTTAATTAATGCATATTCAATTAGTTGATAAAAAAATAAGGAATTCGACGGAATGTTGTAACACCATCAGATAAATGAGTGTCCGAAAAATAGTCCGGCTACGAAATATTACAACGAACCAACCAAGGAAAAAACAAGATAACAATGAAGAAGATAAATGACAAGCCCGGATGTGTGCGTTTTCGAGTTGAGTGGTAATTTTTCATGTCCAAATAGCAAATTCGGATGTGTCACGATGACCTAGTTAAACAAAGTTGAAAAACAATAAATTCAACTCGATTAGAGTTTGTTTGGTAGTTGTATTTATGAAGATGTTTTTTATTTATAAAGAGGTGTTTGTTTAAAAATGTATTTGATTGAAAATGTACTTTTTATAAAAAATATGTGCATTTTCTAAAAAAATAGAGTATAAAAAAATACAAAAATCGAAATTATTACACATTTAACAAAAACAAGATAAGCATTTATTTTAAAAATATTTATAAATAAAAAGTATTAGGTACCAAACATGGCCTAACTCATTTCATCACCCCAAAGGTGATTAAAGTCTTCAACAATTGAAAATTGGAAGAAAGGAAATTCATGATTCAGCCCCTCCTTTTTCTCATTTTGTATAATATTAACAATCTCATTTTCTTTTAAGCCTTTTCAAATATTTGATTCATCAATTTCAAGTCTCATAAATTTAATTATTAAATACCACTTTTACACTACTCAACTTCAACTGATATAGACTCCATTCAACAATATTAGATGAATTTTTTTTCATCTAGATAAAAGATGGTAGATGAAAAAAGGTAGATTCATCTATATGAATTTTCTTAATAATCTCCAATATTGAGGATGATTTTTTTTACTCATTTCATTAAGCTCTAACATTCATCTAAGTAATTTTTAAAATAAAATAACCGTTCAACAAAGAGGTAAATGAAAAAATCGCTTATATTCTTCGTTCCATCTAATTTTAGTCATATTCGAACAAAGGCATATTTCTAATCAGATTCGAACAAAGGCATATTTCTAATCAGATTCAACTCAGACCCACTCAAATAAAAAGGAAGAAATTTAAATCTAGTAAAATCTCAAGTGACTAAGGCTGCGTTCGGGAGGGGTGTTGAAGCGATTGAAGTTCCTTCAATCACGCTCCTAAAACACGTTTGGTGTAATCTTCATTTCAATCGATTGAAATCAGTTGAATTGATGTTGTTTTCAATCGATTTTAATCACTTTTTTTCAACCGAGATATGTGGGTTTTTCAATTTCAATTGCTGTGGTTGAACTAGTTTATTTTTACCCATCTCATTTCAACTATTTCAATTCTCTATTTCAACTTCAAACTGACTTTCAATGCAGCCTAAAGAACCACCTAATGCATAATCAAATTGGATGCTACTGAAATGGAAATCTCTTACACGAATCTTATCCAGTTTATTAGCCTGAACTTTAAAGAAAAGAATCTTTGAATGCGTTTATTTTCAACTAAAACTTAAAAATCCGTATAAGATATTTTTGGAAAAAGTTTATTCGTATTTTCTCGGTCATACTACTGCACGTGTGATGCACGGGTCTCCAGCCTTCGACAACCGGCTACTGTAGGTTACACTTATAACGCCTTGAAAATATAATGCAGCGTCAATATTTAGATCCAAGGCAAAAAAAAAAAAAAAAAACTCTTCTATTCTGCTCTCGCACTCTCACTCTCGCCTTCTCGATCTCTTTGATCTCAATTTCTTTGTTAGGGTTCTCTGTGATTTTGGGGCTTTTTTCAGTTGGCCGATCTTATCATTAATAGCTTTTCGGAGCTTCAAGAGGAAGTCAAGTGAAATGTGGGGAGTGCTTTTCTGCTGTTGTTTGCTTGATGATGATTGAACAAGAATGGCTTCGCTTTTGACCGGGGCGCTTCAAAAGAAGAAAGCAATCGGTAAAGCACAAAAAGATGGTGTTGATAGCTTTGCTTTCTTCTTGTTATTGTCGTCAATGAACTAAATACAAAATCTCCCCACTCATATTATCAAAAGCAGGTTTTTCCCCCTCTTTTTCTTCTCCACACGCTTCATCTGAGTTTCATTCCCACATCTTCCTTTGAATCCAATAATTTCTTCGAGTATCGATTTCTATTTCGAAATGCCGATGTATCAGCCGCCGGATTTGGGGGGAGGTGGTGGCCAGGTGTTAGATCTAGAAACCGCCGTTAAAGACGGGATACTCGGCGGCGGAGGAGGAGTGACGGCGGTTTCAGTAGAGAAATTGGATCTGAAGAAGATGATTGAGGAGCTGAATTGGATTGAAGTTCCATCGGTGTTCATCTGCCCGATTTCGCTTGAGCCAATGCAAGATCCTGTGACGCTTTGTACTGGTCAGACATACGAGCGAAGCAACATTCAGAAATGGATGTCGATGGGGCATTTCACATGCCCGACCACAATGCAGGAGCTTTGGGATGACGGACTCACTCCCAACACGACGCTGTACCATCTGATTTTCAGCTGGTTCTCGCAGAAGTATTTGGCCATGAAGAAACGTTCGGAGGATGTTCAAGGCCAGGTTCTGGAGATTCTGGAGGATTTGAAGAAGGTTAAAGGACAGTCTAGGGTTCAAGCTTTGAAGGAGCTTCGAGGATTAGTGGTGAATCACTCTTCTGCTAAGACAACAATGGTGGAAAACAACGGTACTGAGCTCGTTGCTTCTCTCCTCGGACCTTTCACCAGCCATTCAGTAGGATCAGAGGTTGTCTGTATACTTGTCAATCTAAGCCTCGATTTTGAATCCAAGTCGAATTTGTTGCAGCCAGCAAAGATATCTCTAATGGTGGATATGCTAAATGAAGGCTCAATCGATACCAAGATCAACTGCACCAGGCTGATTCTGAATTTGATGGAGGTGAATGAGTTCAACTCAGAGGTAGTATCCAGTTTAAGCCTGTTAGTTGGATTGTTAAAGTTGATCAAGGATAGAAGACATCCAAACGGCGTTCTACCAGGTCTCTCCTTGCTCAAATCAATCAGCTCTCACGAATCTGTTTGTGGATCAATCGTCAGTATCGGCGCTGTACCTCAGTTAGTGAAGCTTCTCCCAAATCTGAGTGTTGAATGTCTGGAATTAGCACTCAAAACCCTCGACAACTTATGCTGTGTTCCTGAAGGGAAACTAGCATTAAAAGATTGTCCATTCACCATACCCAATTCAGTGAAATTGCTGATGAGAATTTCAGAGCATTGCACTCAGCTTTCACTTTCGATTCTATGGGCTGTATGCAAATTAGCCCCAGATGAGTGTTCACCCATTGCAGTTGAAGCAGGATTAGCAGCTAAGCTATTGCTTGTCATCCAGAGTGGATGTAATCCAACATTGAAACAACAGGCTTCAGAGCTCTTAAAGCTTTGCAGCTTGAATTATAGTGCAACTAATTTCATTTCAAAGTGTAAGCTCACAAGAACATTGCAATGATTGTGCATATGAGTTAAAACACTGAAATAGTAAAGTGGTCTACAAAATGGGTTTGATGAAGAAGGTGATTGGCTGTGAGTGGAACTCTGGTTTGTGATGGGTATGGCTGAAGTAAATAACATGGCCTGCAGAAAATGGTGTCAATTTTTGGGCCCATGTTGCCACTGAATTATGTGGGTTAATGCTGATCAGGATTGGGATGTAAAGAAGGAAAGTATTCTAGAAGAGATGAATCATTATAGTGTTGTTGAATCAACTTGATTTTTTTTCATGATTATAATGAATCTCTTCTTGTAGCAAGAGACCTATCCATCCCCAAAATTAATGGTGGAAATGTAAAGGTTTTGGTCAATGAAATGGACATAATTTCTTCAGGTTGTCTCGTTTTTCACTTGAGGTTAGAATCTCACTAGGATCTTACCCTAAGAAAACAATTAGGAGACTGAAGAGTATCTCTACTATTATGTATCAAATTCAATCATAAACCTTATAAATTGATTCTAAGTAAGCTAAAATAGTTATGACTGAAATGGTAGTGGGTTGCCAGCACTAACCAACGCACAGCTTGATGTACTACTAGTACATATATTTATACGGTCCGGCTATATATCGCACAAAGCTTTCGCTAACCATCGTAAACGATTTCGTGACGACAGAGGAGGCCAACGTCATGACGCCTGGTTAGGGGGAGCACGTGACGCGGGAGGCAGCCAGAGACGTGACGACAAACCCAGCAGTTGTCGTCACGTGGCATGGAAGGCGGAGTTGTCGTGACAAGATGTGGATGGTATATCATCACGGCAAATTTGATATAGAGCATGACGAAATGTTTTTTTTTTATTGATAGGAGGTGTTTTTGATGTTCGTAAGTATTTTTATTAGTTCTAAATGGTTATTTAAGCCTTTTTATGCTATTTTTGACAAGAAAATCACATTAAATGATGCTGTAAGGGTGTTCGGCAGGATGAAAACGTACTTGTAATGAATGAAAGGGATGTATTAGGTGGTTTTAACAATATTGTGTGATATCTAATACCGATATTGAGATCTTGTGACATTAAGTGGCACTTGAATTCACCCCCGTATTAATATCTACTTTGTAGTCAATTTTGTATAGACTTTTAGGCGATTTTCACATTGGTATGTTATGTCTTGGAGTCACCTATTTCATTTTTGAAATTCATAGTTGTTTACAGCTGTATTACACCTACAACGGATAGAAGCTGGTTACAGCACACATACAGCTGTATAGCACAATGCCTATTCCTCAACTCTACCTCAGAACCCTTTTCCACAACCCCTATAAAAAGAGTGATTCCTATGCAGTTGTTTCCACACCTACAAGATCCACAAACTTCATTCCACATTCATCAATCAATCTCTTAACAGATGGCTTCTTCATCATCTTCATCAGCCCCATCAAACAAAGTATGGCATTGCGGTTTTCCTTTAGTTCAACAAACCATGGATGGTCGGTGGAACTTTGGTAGAAGGTTTTGGGGGTGTCCAGAATTTGGCACATATGATGTGAACAAGCCAAATAATGAAGGAGGTTGCAATTTACAGAATAGATCGATCCACCGTTCTGTAAGAGAGCCCAAGAGGTTATCGATGAACTGCGGAAAGAGAGAAATGAGCTAATTCAACAGAACGAAGGTCTTATAAGGTTTAATTTCAAGGCTAAAGAAGATATCAAGTATTTGGATAAAGTTATAGCAGTCAGAGACGTAAGTCGTCTTAGAAAACCTAAGACAGATCCTAACCCATGATTTCTGTTTTGTTTTATGAAACTTTGCAGGGAACATGCAACATTGTCGTGGGAGAGATATCGAAAGCAGAATCGCCTTATTTAGAAACAATGTAATGGTATTTGAAGAATTTTCTATTTAGTAATTGCAAGAATAATCGCGTTACCTAGAAACAATGTAATCTTGTAACATCTAGTGTCCTCATGTTTTCAATCTTTTGTAGTCTAATGGTAAGAGAGTATCAAGTTGAGCATTGCTACTAGTTGTACATCAATAAAATTACCCAACAAGCCACAACTTTAATGTGAACAAGAAAATAGCCCAACAAGACATAACTTTAATGTGGACAAGAAAATAGCCCATGAAGACACAACTTCAAGGTGAATAAGAAAATAGCCCATCAAGTAACCCCTTAAATGGGCCATGTATGTCAAATTTATGTTGGAGCCCAATGTTCTGGTCGTGAAGCCCAGTGTGACACCAAACTTCACGTTTGGGGTGGTGCCTCCCGTCACGCACCGCAAGCTACTCTGAAAACCCAGAAATAGGCTGTCGTATCAAGCCCATGCCTCTGTTTTGATGTCTCCATGGCCGAATACTACATTGACATGACCCGAAGCTGCAACTTTGACCAATTTTCATCCACAAATGAGCTTCATGCTCTCCATTTTAAACCCCTGCACCTCAACATCTCCATTCACCAATCCATTCACAACATTTCTCTGCATTGTAATAAAACATGAAGAAGTTTTTCTTATCAAAGTTTAAGAAAATGAATATTGAGAGAGTAAAACATGAAGAGGGTGATGAATGTAGACTGTAGTAATTCTGAGCATGAGGAACGCATGGATCAAAGGGTGGCTCCAAACACATCATATTTCTCGGAAGATTACAACAATCTGGTTAGTTAGCATATATGTTTACCATCGTACATTTCCAACAACCTTGATTAAGCTCTATGGTGTGGTATGTTGCATTATGTCGTAGTAATATGATTTATTTATTCATTTTGGTTCCATAAGTTTACAACAATCTGGTTAGTTAGCATACGATTTATTTCTTCATTAAGCCCTATGGTTAGTTACCATATATGGCTACCTATTTTGTGCTGCATGAAAGTTTATAATATGTTATGTTGCACCTTGTTAGGTTATGTTCCTTAAGATGATTCGCATTTAGTTCTACAAGCTCACAATTGGTATCTCTTTTGTTATAACGTACAGATTGCACCAGACACATACGGCAATAGCTCATCGTTCTACCATGGGGAGCAAATATCTGGACAACCCTATGTTCCTGATTCATATGAAATCCTAGATCGAATACAGGTCCCAACCGTGTACTGGGACGGTCTACAACCTCAAGTGCCTTACTCAGACTACACAAATGTGCCACAGAGACCGGTAGATTCCTTACTCGATTGTCCAATCCCCAAATTCAGTCTTGGCTTTACGGATGACGAAGATAGCCCCCCCCCCCCAGGATGAGTTGTCTGGCAAGCTTCCCAAGCCAGAGTGGTCCGGAAGGAGGTACAGAATTGTGGGAATGGCCACCCCTATACACTCTACCAAAGTTCGAGAACGTGGCCACACCGGAACCTATAACATCAAAGGACTATAGCGAGTACTTTGTCACAGATAAGGTCTTCGACGACAGAGAAGACATTATTGAATGGGCGAAGGGGGAGGCGAAGAAGCTCAACTTCATGCTTGTCAACTACAGGGTTGACAGAGGAACTAAGGGTAGAAAGCATGTCACATGGTTAGCTTGCCAGAGGAGAGGTAAAAGCATGCCAACCAAATCCCCAAGTGAGAAAATAAGAACAAGAGTGAGACAATGCGAATGTCCGTTCCTCATACAAGTCTTTGAGGAACCGCTGGAATATTGTTGTGCGCAAGGGAACACACAACCATGTCATCAGCGACAACCTGCACGGAAACGCGTATGCTGGCCGTCCCACGAAGGAAGAGTTGAAGCTGATGAAAGAGATGGCTGAAGTAAATGTACAACCGAGGTATGTACTGGGGATGTTGTCCAGCCCAGACAATGTGACGAGCATCAAGCAAATTTATAACATCAATCAGAAGTTCAGGAGGGAAGGAATGGAAGGACGTACTGTTATGCAAGAGTTCTTCAAGAAGTGTAAGGAGAACGAGTATTATGTGGAGTACACGTCCGACCCGGAAACAAACAAGATCCAAGACGTTTTCTTTGCAAGCCCGGATGGGATAAGACTTCTAAGGGCATTTCCATACGTTATCCTGCTAGACTCCACTTACTCCACTAATGTGTAAGTCAGTCTCCCTCCCTGTAATTCATGTTTTCTATCACGTCAGACCGATCTATGTTGTGTTGAACTTCCCTGTTACGTACAGGTACGACAGTACCTTCTTGGAGATTGTAGGTGTCACATCGACGTGGAAGAATTTCAACATTTCCGGAGCATTCCTTGCCCGCGAGGAGACCGAGAACTATACATGGGCCATAGAGTAACTTGCAAAGTTGTTCTTCAAAGTCAAACAACAACCGACATGTGTAGTGACGGATCAGGAGGCGGCGTTGATGAAGCCAGTTTACCGTCTGTTTCTAAATGCAAAGTTCTTGCTATGCAGGCTTCACGTCAACAGAACATCGAGCTGTTTGCACGGAAGTTGACCGACAAGGCCAGGACGACCAGAGTGGCTAACGCGTACAGGGATCTCTTCTATTGCACCAATGAGGAGGACTACAATGTGAAGAGAGAAAAACTTTTTCACAACTGGCGTGGACTACAAAGATTACATGCATACGCGTACCAAACCTGGTTCAAACCTCATAAGGAGAAGCTTGTCGCAGCATGGACAGATGACACATTCACGCTGGGGCAGAACACAACAAACAGGTAAAACTAAATTAACGTTTTCTTCTACATCTGGTGCATTTGATGTATAGTATAACCAAACATATCTCGTCAATGAAACCAGGGTTGAAGGAGCGCATTCAGTGTTGAAGAAATACTTGTCCGGCCCGAACGACAACCTGTCAACCATCTTCGCAGAGTACAACATGTTGTTGCGGAATCAAGTTCGGGAGATTAAGGGCAGCCTGAACATGAGTTTAGAAATGCAATTCAGACTTATAGATGGAGCGCACATTTTTAACCTGCTGCACTACAAGGTTTTAGCACCGGCCTTCAACCGTCTAATGGACGAGTACAAGAACGGTCAGTTCATGAACCCGGAGCAATACTGGTTCCGTGCTGATCGGGATCCTATGCCACCAACCTTCTTCGCCATCCTCTTTAGACGATCCTGCATACACAACGTTAAAATGTAAATGACCATACACTAACAACAAACTAAACACGGGATTTATTCAAAAACATGGGACGACATTGAAAGCCATAAAGTCCTCACTGTTCTGGTAGCCACAGACGTCACGGCCGTGCACATATTGGGCGTTGCACGTACTGGACGTCACGGCCCAGAGTTCCAGTGCAAGCTCAGCCCAATCCAGCAAACATATGACACAACATTCTGAAAACTATCAATCGAACCTCAAACCCAACTGTTGAAAATTGTTTTCCTTCTAATTCAACATTAATAACTACCAAAATACCAAACCCACTTAACATACTCACTACTAAGATAATTTTTATACGCAATGGTATTAAACAACATATATAGCTAAAATCACAAAAAAATCTCAATATTCCTAACATAAAATTAATTTAAATCAATTTTTTTTAACACAAATACCAACAAATACTACAATAATATACAACAATTCTTATACGTTACCTATACAACCAAATACACACAAATTCAATACTACAACTACAATCAACAAAAAATTCTACATTTTAACCATAGAAATTTAATAAATCTAATTGTTTTACCTAAATTCCTAAAAAATCCACGTAAAATTAGAACAATTCTTAGAAAATACCTATAAAATAAAATACACACAAATTCAATACTACAACTATAATCAACAAAAATATCCACATTTTAACCAAAAAAATTAATTAAATCTAATTATTTTGCCTAAATACATAGAAAATCCACCAAAAATCATAAGAATTTTTTTTTAAAAATCCTATACAACCAAATACCCACAAAATCAATACTACAACTAAAACCTCAATATATATCAACATTTCAACAATTAATTTAAACTAATTCACATTATTTTAACTAATTAACAAGATTAAATACTCAAACTACCAAAAATTCAACCTATAAACCTATCCATCCAAAAAACTTCCAAATCAACTCAAATCTTCCATATACTTCAAGATTCCAACAATACTATGCATTAATATCACCTTAATTCAACAAATTAACACATATAACTACTAAATCCTCCAAAAAAAAAAACTATGAAAACTTATAGATCTATATAAACAACAACTCAAACAAGCTAGAAATTGAAGAACTAACCATATGAACTTCGGATTCGGTCTTTGTGAAGGAAGAACAACAAAAAGAGAGACCTACGAGCACCGGATTGAATCAAAACAAGCAAAATTGGATCTCCACTGAGAGAGAACTGCGAAAGGGAGAAAGGGGGCGGCCGAAAATGTGTTGTGGGAAGGGTTTGGGATGAGTTTAGGCATTTATAGCCAAAAAAGGGCCCCGTCACGTGATACCTTGTCCGCGTTGTCACGGGAAGACACCACTGCAGCGTCACGGGCCTGCTGCTTCCTCTGGCGCGTCACGTGTCTGACTTCTTGCCGCGTCACGGGTTTCCTTGTTTCTGGCGTGACGTGATAAAATCTAAGCAACGTGACAATGTGTAATACACCCCCCGTGACGTTTTCGTGTGCGATGGTTAGCAAAAAATTCTGTGCGACGGATAGTAACTCCCTATTTATATCGATTCTGTTAACAACTGATTTTGATCAACTAGTAACCTATGTTGCACGGACACTGATATAGGAACACGACAAAGGTAAAATATTAGAAAGATAGGACACGACAGGACACAATATAATAAATTATATACTTTTATAAATACATCATTAAAAATATGATATTCAATTGTATAAAAATTTAATAGTAAAAATTAATTATTAATGAATTTATGTAATTGCACGGAGGATGCTTCTAACATTAAATCACACCTTTATGTTATATTTTATAGTATTCACATTATATATAATATGGGTGATATATGGAGCAAAAAGGAGAAATAACATTAGAAAAAATCAAGACAACTTGTTACAAAATGTGTCTGGGTGTGTCCAAGGTGTGTCCGGTTTTGTTGACCGTGTCTTGACCGTTTCCGAGATGTGTCCAAATGTTTTCGTGTGTCCTACATGTGTCGAACACGGCTCTCTCCTAGGAGTGTCCGTGCTTCATAGCTAGTAACTACCCCCTCCAGATATAAATACATGTCTTTAAACAAAATCTCACACAAATTAAGGTGGAGTTTTATTTCTTTAAATAACTCTATTAAAATGATATTGGGAAAAACAATTTTTATACAATAATTGCATATGTGTAAATATGGTAAAAGTAAGAAAAAATTGATAAAATAATATATTTATAGCTAAGAAAATTATTCTAAAATGACATGTATTTGTATCCAGATGGATTAGAAAATTAAACAAAGTAATTAATATATATAGTTATCTTTTCTCTTGGTAATAACCATTTCATTCTAACTTCAGTCTCATCTAAATTACAAGAAAAGAAAAAATATTACCATTTGGAAAAAAACTTCCTAGAGATTGGTTTAATATAAATTTTGATGCCTCTTACTATCCCAATGGAGATGTATATATCGGAAACATTATTCGTGATCATGACGGTCTTATTATTAAAATAGATCATAAAAGAGTCAATGCAGGTTCAACAATTCAAGGAGAGGTCATGGTAGTAAGAGAAGGGATCAAATTAGCTAAAGAGATGAAATTACAAAACCTTATTATTGAAGGTGATAACCTTACAGTTATCAATGCCATTCGTAAAATTTGGCCGGTACCATGGAGTATCAAGAATATTATTGAAGATATCCACAATGAACTTCACTTCTTCAAGGAAACCAAGACTTTCCATTGATTCAGAGAGAATAACAAGGATGCGGATCTATTAGCATCAAAAGAAGCAGAAAATATAGATACTAGATTGATATGTAATTTATGTAACATAGGTAATTTACCTGATACTAATATCAGGACTCTGCGAGAAAGGTTGCGTGCATCACAACCTTTGCTCCTCGGTTTTCTTTCCTCTTTTGTAAACATTATCACCTATAATAATGCGGAATTGCTTCCTAATTAATGAGGATTCCCTTTGTTAACCTCAATATAAAAAAAAAAAACTCTGTTGCTGTGCCATGATATGTGCCAACTATTGTAGAGTCTCAACAACAATTAAGAGTGCTTAGCTGCGATTGGATGGTGTTGGTTCTTGACTTCTTCTACTATACAAATATTGACCATTTAGTTAAGCTCACTCTCAAGGCATTTCATCATTTTTTTTTTCATATTTGTACTCTAGTGTTTTGTACTACATGATCTCTTACAATGTTTAGTGATTATACAACAATGCGGGTCTGGTCAACTTACATTATCCTCAACACCTTTTATCCCTAAATTTTATATAAGTTTGTATTCAAAATGATTATTATGTTGACCTTATCAGAAACAGATAAAAGAGATAGGCCAATGAAGATTTGAGACCCATGTCTAGCAGCTGCTGAGGATATTGATGAAGTCCAGTATTGATCAGGGAGTTCTTACTGTGGTAAAAAAAAGTTGATGAGTTTGAAGAACTGTTATACTGTCAGATCCTATCTCAAGTAACTTCTAACAGTGGAAAAAATAATCATACAAGATAGAAGCAAAAAATGAACAGAACTTTCACTGTGAATGGAGACACTGATTTGCCATTTTAAGTCTTTTTTGGCAATAATTGGTCTGATACATTGAGAAGATGCAAAACCACACCCACTCAACCCCACCATTGATGTACTTTGGCAGTAGAATTCACACACTGCACAAACATTTCCACACCATGTAGAGATAAGTTGGTAATTTTTCATAGAATATGGTAAAAAAAAAACCAGATTGCCATCTCATGTTATTTAATTTACCTTTTCTGTGAACTTCTGTTTGGGTGATTCCTAACATAGGTTCTAAGGGCAGCGGACTGGAGTAGCCATGATCTATCCACAAAAGGGCTAAAAGTCCCGTTAAAAAGGCAATTTTCTGAACTATGTTAGGAAAAAATTGAAGACTTTTAAACGAAAATATGCATTCTTTTTATTTTTACCGTAAATTCTCTCATTTAATACAAGAATTTATAGTCACAAGCTTTGAAATCTCATTCTTTCTATTTTAGTTACAGTTTTTTTCAATATGAAAATTGTTTAAATAAATAAATTCACTAGGTGTCATAGCCAATATAGCACGGCCTAAAGTTATATGATAAGCTTCCTTATTTAAAAAAAATTGTTACGATATAATTTACTATGATCGGTTTGTTATAATCAGACTTGTAATGTAAGAATTGGACTGATGATATATTTGAGGCCCAAATATGTGTCAGCTTAAGTGAAGAAGCCCACGAGCTGAGCTAGCCCAATTTGGAGCCCGACCGGTTCACCTAAACCGCGTTCATGTTGCCAGGATATATATATCCTGTATTTAAGGTTGTAAACCCTAACCCCCACTCATTCCATTGTTCTGCGCCGTTTTGTCTTGAGAGCTTTCTCGGTGTGTGCCTTTGGCAATTCCAGTGCGGTGGTTCAATTCGACGCCGGCGAAGCTTGTCTCTTGCTTTGCCATTGAGAGAAGAAGACGGTGGTGGCTCGTGCTTCTCCTTGGTGGTGGTGTTCCATCTCTCGGTCGTCGCGGCTCCAGAGAAGTGGCTGGCGAAGCTCCTGCTGGCACGTTCCGGGCTGTTCACCTTCATTGGGAAGTTGTTCTTCCTTTATATCTTGTTGTTCTTGATCTTGTATTGCTTGTCTGAATATTCTGAGGTTGCTCCTCTTGTTGTATTTGCTTGATCGTGTGCATAGTGGAATAGGCTGAGGCCCGCATACATAGGAAAATTGTCCGAACTGCGAAAACAAATCTCTTGTATTGTTTATGTTTTAGTTTGCGTAGATCTGTCATAATGAATCTCTAAATAACCTAACTCGAAACTCAATATCACAAAAATAAATTCTAAAATGACAGTTGATGATAAAAATAAACGTGATCAATACCTTTTTAATGTGCTAGTTATTTAGAAGAGGATATGCAAAGCCAAGAAACTGAAATATATGCAATGTGATATGACTAGGGAAAGATGTTTTGGACATAAGGTAAGGCCCTTAATAATACAAGTTTTGGAGTCTGAGAAAGAAACTGAAAGAAGAAAAGTAACGTAAAACTGTTTGATGGTGTGATTCTGTTTTCTTTTAACAATCTATAATCATGTGATCTTTGAATCTTTCTGTCAATTTAGTTGGGAATTAAATTCCAAATAAATTCATATAAGTGTAAATAAAGCCAATTGTATAACATGTTCTCCATATATTGTTGGGGGTGACCATTAGATTTTGGAAGTGAAAATAAAAATAATTAATTTGTAAACAAAGTGAGCAAAATATAGATTAAATGTATGTCATTATGGCTTAAATCTGAATAAAACATAGATTTTGAAAGTGAAAATAAACAATTAATTTGTAAAAAAACTGAAGAAAATATAGACTAAAATGTATGTCGTAAAGTCTTATATTTTCCTACTTGGACCAATCTTTTATAATCTAAATGTTGTCTTCATAATCCCCTTTTCCCGTGACGAAGTATTTGTTGGCGTCGTTCATTATTTGTGTGTTTGTCTTACCCTCATTGCGCACAACAATGTTAAACGTATATAAACCATGAAATGTTTTTGTTTTGGTGTAGAAATTGTCTTTGTACCTAAATTGCTGATAAAATATGTCAGTCTGATTTAAATCTTCCACTCGTGATATTATTTATTTTTGAAAAACAATAACAAATTTTATTAGGACATCTCCAATAGAAAATTAAAAATAGCATGCCAACTAGTGTTTTAGCATGTCAACTAGTACTTTAGCTTAGCATGTCAAAATGAAACAATATAGCAATTGCTATTTTTAATTATCTTACCAACGCCAACAACAATAGCTATAATTATATTATATGTAAATTAAATATATAATTTACCTTTATGTTTATAATAAAAGTCCAAATATAGATCAAAAAAACTGTAATCAAAATAAAAAACTTACTAGGCCCACCTAAATTACCAACTTTCATTCGGATAAAAACTAAAATCACATAGTTTGTTGAATAAACAGAAAGTGAAGGCTATTTTGCAGGTGACTAGATTTGATTTTGTTTTCAACGTTGAAGATTGTCTTTCCAAGTAATTCACACTACTAGTTTATTTTATAAAAGTTGATAAGAGATTCTAATACTGAGGCGTTATAATTTGACATTTTTTTTATTGCTTTTTTGGGTTGCATATCAACTGTTTGATAAAACGCTCTCAAAGAACGCTCTCAAAGAACGAAAAAAGACTCGCCGGAGATTTTTCCGGCCAACAATGGCCTCCCTGGAGGAGGACGGCTCTCAGATGGACAGTATTCCATCGGCTACGAGGGTGGCCACAAACCCTCTTTTCTCTGATCCTGCCAATGAATCTTCACTGATGGCCATTCCAGCGTTGTCCTTCAAAGAGGTTATGGCCTCACAAGAGGCGAGTGCTAAAAATGCTGTGCCCCAGAGCTCTGTGGTCGAACGACCGGAACTCTACGAAACAGATGATGATGAAGAGGATATAAGTGATGGCGATCAAACGTGTCCATCTATTAGACTGAAAAAAGCGGAAAAGTGTGAACTCAGACGACCCTGGCAGAACTCGCTAATTGTCAATTTGCTGGATAAAGGACCAGGATACATTTTCCTTAAAAAGAGGCTCGAACAACTATGGTCGCTAAAGGGTGCTCTGACCTTAGTGGATATTGGCAATGCACATTATGTGGCAAAATTCTCGAATGCACATGATTACGCTCACGTTCTATCCGAAGGACCATGGATGATAGGGGATAATTATCTCCTAATACGTAGGTGGATTCCGAACTTTAATCCTTTTTCAGATAAGGCATGAACTCTGACAGCTTGGGTTCGTATACCGGGACTGAGCTTGGAGTACTTCCACTGTGGTTTCTTGAAGAGAGTAGGGGGCCTGATTGGGAAGGTTCTGCGAATTGATAATACGACACTAAAAGAAGATAGGGGAAGGTTTGTTCGTATGGCTATTGAGATTGACCTCAACAAACCAATACTACCAAAATTCAATTTCATGGGCAGACTATGGGTGATTCAGTATGAGGGGATCCGTATGTTATGTTCCAAGTGCATGAGTATAGGGCATAATACTGATAAATGTTCTACTATGATGGATGTTCCGGCAAATATTGCAAATACCTCCATGGTACGACACCCGGCCGACGCACCGGATGGAGCAGGGGAATGGAATCTGGTGGTCAAGCAAAGACGTAGACCATCGAAGCAACAAGCAAACGATGGTAGTACGGAAAACCAACAGCGAATGTCTAGTCCATTGAGCAGATCTGAGAGTCAAAAGCGACCGAAAAATAATTCAGTAGCGGCAGAATTATCAGGCTCAAGGTTCACGACACTGACTTCACCGGAAAATTCCACGGGGGACGAATCTGCTCTGGAGGAAAATCTGGAGAAATCTTTGAAAATTTCAAAAATTAATGCAGATACTCATCCGATTACTGAAATATCGCACCAGAAAGATAGTAACATGCCTACAACTGGGGAAGAGGAGTTAAATGAGGTGGACAATAGAGATGCAGAAAGTACAGGCCCGATGGAGTCATTCGCGAAGGATGAAGGGCCGAAAAACAATACGGACTGGGGCGCCCAGGTCCATTTGCTACACAAGACCCAACAAACGGCCCAGAAACGAAAAGGGAAAAAAGCTTCAAGAGATTTGGGCTTCTCCCTTGTCCGGCCCATAGGAAAACACATCTCACGCCCAGGTTTTGTGTCCAAAGAAACCCAAACTAAAAAAGCAATTTTAATCTCAGAGGCTTTGTTATCTTCTTCTACAAAATCTAAACAAAATAAAAACCCTGTTCAAATACTCAGCCCCCAAATCGCCGATTTTAAACCAAACCCCCACGCCGGTGCAGAGCCTTCTCCGTTCGAAAATGGCATCCCATCTACCGGCCGGAATACCGCAAGTATCCTTCTTCCGAATCAAGCGCAAGATGAGCCTTCTTCTGTCGACCACCAAGCCGGGGCCTGTTCTGGCTGCTCCACACAGGTTGGTAAGCACAGTAATTCTGGAACTGTTACCAATAGTAACAACAACAATGCCGGTGCTTTTTCGGGCGTTGGTACCACCAACAACAGATAGTGCAATTCAGCTCTTGTACGAAGCGTTTGCTTCGAACGCCAATGGGGCAGATTATGTAGGTTTTGAACATATTTTAAATGCTTTGTTCCCAATGAGTAACATCAACATTATTTTCTGGAATACAAGGGGTGCTGGAGGCCCTAATTTCTTGACTGCTATACGAGAGTTGATCAGAATTCATTCACCTAATGTGCTTGTTTTGGTGGAGACCCATGTAAGTAATGGAAGAGCAGATCTGGTTTGTCGCAGTATTGGTTTTGATGGAGTGCTAAGAATGGAGGCAGAGGGTTTTGTTGGTGGAATTTGGCTACTTTGGAGAAAATCTGAAATTGAGGTCCGACCATTACGTCTTCATTTGCAACATGTGACAGTGGAAATTACAAGAATTGGGGAGGAACCATGGGTTTTGTCTGCAATTTACGCATCACCAAACATTACAAGAAGAAATTTATTGTGGGAAGATTTGGCGAGTTTCGCAAGGACCAACAATAAACCGTGGCTTGCAGGAGGTGATTTTAGTGCCACTCTATCGGCAACTGAACGCACTTACTCATCCGACTATGCTGATGCAGCGTCTCGAGATTTTGAACAATGGGTTAATAGATCTAGTCTGGTGGACTTGGGCTTTTCGGGTCCGAAATATACTTGGCGATATGGTCAGTCTTTGCGTACGTTCCGGGCAAGCAGGCTTGATAGGGCGCTCTGTAGTACCTCATGGCGGGTCCGATTTCCTGATGCTGAAATTTCACATATTTGTGCAACGCATTCTCACCACCAGCCGCTGTTGCTCCGTACCCAGCCAGATTGTGGGCCTATAAACGTACGGCCTTTCCGTTTCCAGGCAGCATGGTCGCTCCACAACCAATTTCAAAGCACCGTTTCAGACTCATGGATGACGGGTGACGCTGATTTCAGAAATTCAATAAACAGACTTACAGCTACTCTTTGTCACTGGAACAAACATACATTCGGAAACATTTTCTACCGCAAACGGAAGCTATGGGCAAGGCTGAATGGGGCGCGTAAAAAACTATCATCGGCACCTACGCAGTACCTAATCGACCTTGAGCGGGAACTTGTGTATGAACTTGAACAAGTACTTAATCAGGAACAAGCGCTTTGGTTCCAAAAATCAAGAGCAAATTTTTTAATTGACGGAGATCGTAACACTCGGTATTTTCACCTATCGACATTGATAAGGAGACGTTCTAATAGAGTTACGCAGCTTCAGAGCGACGCGGGAAACTGGGAAATAGATCCGAATGTAATAGCAGAACTAATTAGAAGGTTTTTTGCTAATCTGTACACAGCAGAGCCAGTCCATGAAACAGCAACTAGCATACCGAGTTACACAGTTACTTTCCCAGAAATTTCAGATCTGCATAAACAGAATTTGGCAAGGAATTTTAGCAAAGAAGAGGTGTTAGATGCTCTTATGGCGATGGCTCCGTACAAGGCACCAGGCCCAGATGGGTACCCCGCCATGTTTTTTCAGCAGAATTGGGATATTGTGGGGGATAGACTTAGCAAAATGCTTCTGAGTATTATGAACGAGGCCACACCGGTACGAGATCTGGGAGATGCGCTTATAGTTCTCATTCCTAAAGTGAATTCTCCGGCGACAGCTGCACAGTTTAGGCCGATTTCTCTGTTGAACGTTGCTTTCAAAATCATGACTAAGATGATTGTACATAGGCTAAAGCCAGTCCTACCTACACTCATTCATCCCGCTCAAGCCAGCTTCATAGCCGGTAGACAAGTTATCGATAACGTGGTGATTGTACAAGAAGTCCTACATTCTATGGTGGATACGACAAGATCAAACGATTGGATGATAATCAAGATTGACCTAGCTAAGGCTTAGGATAGAGTACGCTGGTCCTTTCTCAGAACTATGTTAGAACGCACACAACTACCAACGCATCTTGTTGATCTTATTATGACTACACAAATGACGAACAAATCTGAAATTCTGTGGAATGGTGGCAAAGCAGGCAACTTCACTCCATCCTGAGGTATCCGACAGGGAGATCCTCTGTCGCCGTACCTTTTTGTCATATGTATGGAATTTCTATCACATATTATAAGGGATGCGGTCCGTACTGGAAGATGGAGGCCAATTTGCGTAGGAGGGGTGGACTTAACTCACTTAGCCTTTGCAGATGACCTTATTTTGTTTGCAGAAGCTGAAGCAGAACAGGCTGAAGTGATCCAGGATTGTTTGTTGCGGTTTTGCACGTTATCTGGGGAAGAAGTGAATTTTGATAAAAGTAGCATGCTATTTTCAACAAGTGTTGTCCAGGAGCTTCGTCATTCTATTACAGAGGTGTTGCACATTCCAGTTGTAAGTGATTTTGGCACGTATTTGGGGGTTCCGGTTGCATGTGGTCGAATGGAGGCAAGTCGGTACGATTTCTTGCTGGATAAGATAAGCTCACGTCTTCGGGGGTGGCAATCGAAAACGCTCTCAATGGCTGGCCGTGTAGTTCTTGCTCAGTCAGTCTTACAGTCTATACCTCTATATACTATGCAATCTTCTATGCTTCACCGAAAGACATGTGACGCAATAGATCGCAAGGTTCGGGATTTTGTTTGGGGCACATCGGCAGAAACGAGGAAGACACATCTGCTAGCCTGGAAAACCATTACACAGCCTCGTCCAAACGGGGGGCTTGGATTGCGATCTATGAGACAATCGAACACAGCTATACTTGCAAAACTGGGATGGCGTCTCCTCAAGGAACCTAATACTCTATGGAGTAAAGTGATACGAGGTAAGTATTGTGAGAATCGATGCAATGTTGATATGTTTTCTACTAAACCAGCAACCTCCCATATTTGGAAAAGCATAATTCATGGGAGTGATGTTTTACTAGCAGGAATACAGTCAAGCGTCCGAAATGGCCAATCTACGTTGTTCTGGGACCACGAATGGGTGGGAGGTATGAAATTGAAAATGCATGTGCTGCAGGATATTCCAAGTAATCTTCGAAACGTTGTAGTAAGTGACTTCTGGACAGAGGAAGGTTGGAACTGGACTGTACTACAACCGCTACTACATTCAGACATTATCGCGCAAATTCGGTCTATCTCCCTGAGCTCTCGCACTGCTGATTTGGACTCGGTTTTTTGGAGAGAAACTTCTTCGGGCTTATTCACAACCAAGTCAGCGGTTAATTTGTTGCGGAATGACACGGATAGCTTGCGAAGCGGTATTTGGCGTCGGATCTGGCGTATGCCTATTCAGCAGAGAGCGCGTAACTTTGTCTACTTGGTAGCTCATTATGCAATTATGTGTAATGAGGAAAGATACCGAAGGCATATTTCAACCACAAATGACTGTCCGCGGTGTTCATCAGCCGAGTCCATACTCCACCTCTTGCGTGACTGTTCGGTAATTCAGAGTGTATGGCGAGCGCTTAGTGGGGATTCACCGCCGCAGAATTTTTTCTCAACAATGGATGTCAAGGAGTGGGTAGAACTAAATGTAACAGCGGATCAAAACTGGCAATCTATTTTCGGGCATATGCTTTGGTACACGTGGAAGTGTCGGAATGCAATTATCTTCACAAATAAAGATGATCATCTACGCCTATCAACAATTACTACAACGACATCAGCGGCTTTTGACTCAGCAAATGCAAAGAATTTACAAGGAAATTCAGTGAATACGGCTACGAACACAACTGCAGCGGGAAACAGCAATAATTGGAGACGGCCGGCCGAAAGGTGGATTTCTTTGAATACGGATGCGGTCTCGAAAGGAAATCCGGGAACGACAGGCGGCGCGGGAATATTTATAGATCACAACGACCAATGGTTAGGCGGATATATTTTCAACTGCGGCTCTTGCACCGCCCTACAAACAGAATTTTTAGCAATTTTACGAGGACTAGAGCAAGCAAGAATTCGAGGCTTCCAATGCATTGAGTTATGCTCGGATTCGAGTCAAGCTATTCAGACTTTACAAGCAAGTGTCGTTAGTACCCATCCTTTTCTTCATATTGTCACACTCTGCAAGCAATTAGTAGATACCTGGGGAACAAACATCCGCCCACACAAAGTGTCAAGGAATGCTAATAAAGCAGCGGATAGCTTGGCCAACTACGCCGTTACGACCGAAGAAGAGTTTGTTCTTCTTGTTGATAAACCAAATTCTATATCTAGCATTTTAGTTCAAGATATTGTAGCCTCATCTGAGGCAGTTTCAGTTTGCAATTAGTTCAATAAAATTTCGCAAGGGCTTAGCCCTATTTTCTGACCAAAAAAAATAAAATAAAAAAATATCAAGTGTTTGATGAAAAGCTTATATGAGAATGTGATTTTATTTTCAACAGAAATATGTCTCAAACTTCTCCATCTTTCTACAACCAACCTACATTTGGCACCAGAGATATGCTTATTGCTTCATCTGTGATGACGGATAGTGATGATGATGGTACATCTTTTGATCCCTTGCTGAACAACATCCCAATCATAGCCCTATTAGAAGATCCGCAAAAAAGGTCAACCCAGTCATGGTGGATCTATTCCTGGAAAAAAGTATGTTGTACATGATAGGCAAGCAGCTCATAATCGGTTGTGGGTTGACTACTTTGTTGAATTTGCAAGGTTTGACCACATTTTCTTCCGAAGAAGATTTCGAATGTGTAAGGAGTTATTCAATAAAATTTTAAGGAGGTCACAACTGTCAACCCTTACTTTTGACAAAAACGAGATTGTACTTATAGGCTTGGGTTGACTCCTCTTGTGAAGATGACATCCTTTATGAGGATGCTAACATATGCTTGCCCTGCGGATACACTTGACCAATGGTTAAATATTGTTGGAAGAACTGTCGTTGAGGGTGTGATTGAGTTTTGTAAAAATATAATAGCACTATATTCGGAGGAATACACGAGGAAGCCAAACGAACAAGACATTGCACGGTTGATAGCTAAGAGGAGTGAACGAGGATTCCCAGGTATGCTTGGTTCTCTTGACTATATGCATTGGACTTAGGAAAAATTGTCCGAGTGCATGGAAAGGTCAACACACATGACACACCCATCAATCAACTTTGACTTTGGAAGTTGTTGTTGACTATGAATTATAGATCTGGCATGCTTTTTTTTGGCATGGATGGATCTCACAAGATTTGAATGTGCTAGAAAACTCTCATCCATTTGATGAACTTATGATTGGAGATGCTTTGCCTTGTGACTATGTTGTCAACGGAGTTCAGTACAATATGAGGTACTACCTCGCCCATGGTATATATCCCGAGTGGGCGACTTTGATTCAATGTTTTAGAAAGGACAAAAGGCTAAATGAGATGGAAAAATTCTTTATAACGCGACAAGATAGTTGTCGTAAGAATATAGAGAGGACATTTTCTCTTCTTCAAGGGAAATTTATTATGGTTAAACAACCTGCGGGCTTTGGGGGGCAACTTGGAAAATTATGATGACAATTATCATTTTGCATAATATGATCATTCAGGATGAGCGTGGCTTGGATCTTCCTAAGTGGCAGCATCCAAGCACTGAAAGGAGAATTGCACAAGTGATATTATAGTAGCACGCACAAAAGCAATACGCTCAAGGGTTCGAAATTCCTTTCTTAAGTATGATCTTGTTGTGCATCAATGGACTGATTTTGGCTCTCATTAAAATGTATGCAAGAATTCTAGTGTACAACTTTATCCGAGAGTTTACTGGCATTAAAATGTATGCAAGAGTTGTACCCCACACAACCTTACAACTTAAAGAAAAAAGAAAAAAACATAGACAACTTAATCAAGGGATTATTGATATGGGCTTAATAACTCCTCATTTTCCTGGTCTTCGGGTAAGGGGCGATAAGGTAGGATTCCATCATCTTCGGGTAAGGGATGATAAGGTTGGATTCCATCATCTTTGGGCAAAGAACGATAAGGTAGGATTCCATCATCTTCGGACAAATGATGATAAGATGGAATTACATCACTTCAACCATAGTGAGAAGATGTAGGAGGATTTCCAAACTGAGGTGGAGGTGAATTAGATGTTCCTCCAAACATCTCCCCGTGTGTCCATTTGACAAGTATGGTCTCTTATTTCTTTTTGCAAAATTCCACAACGGTATTGCTTAAACCTTCAAAGCTCATCCTCATGTCTTGTTCATCTTGACATCTTTCCCTCTCCAAAGACTTCAATTCCTTTTCTCTTAAATGTGCTTGCACTACTAGGATACATGATATTAGCGACGGATTATTCCGTCGCTAATATCTCCAATTCCGTCGCTAACTTCGGTTTGCGACGGAATTCCGTCGCAAACAGTCCGTCGCTATGCATGTAGTCGCTAAACGAACTTTGCGACGGAATGGAGATCCGTCGCTAAAATAGCGACGGTTTTTGCGACGGAATGCCGTCGCCAAATGTGGAAGTATGAGACGGATTTTTTGCGACGCTATGGCGACGGAAATCCGTCGCTAATCTTGACCCCTGTAGACCGATTTTAGCGACGGTTTTTGAAACGGAAATCCGTCGCTAATTCTGACATCCCGGAGACCGATATGCGCGACGGTTTTTGCCACCGATTTCCGTCGCTAAAAATGATCCTACCCTCAAAATTTTGAGACGGATTTCCGACGCAAATCCGTGTCTAATACCATTTATAATTTTAGATTTTTTCATTTCATTAGATTTAATATTTGCACAATTTATAAATTTTTATTAAACTTCGAAATATTATGAAATCAATCATAAACAAGCATAGAAATCATAAATTAAATCGAAATTGTCATTACAAACGTCGTTCGTTGAAAAAAAAACAAACATACAAATTCTTAAAAACTTAAGATTCGGGGCCGTCATCAGCATCGTCGTCTTCTTCGTCTTCGTCTTCGTCGTCTTCTTTGTCTTCGTCTTCGTCTTCTTCTTCTTCTTCTAGCTACCCGTGAGTCGTTGATACATCCAACCACGATCTTGGTTCATCTCTGTAGTGCGTTTTATTAGATAACGATACTATCTAGCTACCCGTATTTATATATATTCTAAAAAATCTATATAATTCATAAAAAAACTATCAAATCCTATTTATTTCTATTTATACACTAAAAAACCTATAAAATTCTATTTAAATCTATTTAATTCATAAATTACTATTTAAACCTATATAATGTTTAAAATAATTCTAAAAAATCTATTTAAACACTAAAAAATCTATTTAAACCTCTATTTAATTCTAATTAAACACTAAAAAATTATTAAAAAATCTATATATATTCTATACAATTTTTAAAAAAACCTATATAGTTCATAATAATTCTATTTTAACACTAAAAAATTCATACAAATATATAATCTTATTTTATCCTATTTAAATCATAAAATACTATCAAATCCTATTTATTTCTATTTATACACTAAAAAATTATTAAAAACTATATATAAATTCTATTCAATTTCTAAAAAACATATATAATTCAGAATAATTTATTTTAAACATTAAAAATTCTGAAAATACTATCTAATTTTATTTAATTTATAAAAATCTTAAATAATTGTAAACAAAGTCTATAAAATTCATAAAAAATATATATAATTTCTAACAAATTCCTAACATATTTATATATTAATTATAATATAATAACGAAATTTAAATATATAAAATGTTATAAAAAATAAGAAAATACAAAAAAACACACAAAAAAAACCTAACCTCTTCAAAGGGAGCGGCTAGCGGCGGGCTGGGCGTCGGTCTCTGCGGAGGCGGAGCAGCAGGAGGAGGCTGAGATGGGGCCGGGCGGAGACGGCTGGAGGTGGAGACGGGGCCGGTAGGAGGAGGAGATGGGGCTGCTGGCGGCGGAGGCGTGCTCTCCGGGAGGACGAGGACGACCGGCGGACGGATTAGACGCGGCGGCAGAATTTGAGAAGGAGAGAAAGGGTTTTGGCCGAAAATGAATTCGGGTCTGGTATTTATAGAGGACGATTTAGCGACGGAATTCCGTCGCTAAATCCGTCGCAATATAAATTTGGCGGTCGATTCGAATTTCTACGATATTTGGCGGAAACTACCTATTAGCGACGGAAATCCGTCGCTAATAGGTAGTAAATTTAAGGCGGTTCTTTGACCGCCTAAACTACTACCTATTCGCGACGGAAATCCGTCGCTAATAGGTAGTAAATTTAAGGCGGTACTTTGACCGCCTAAACTCCGTCGCTAATAGGTAGTAATCCGTCGGCATGGAAATGGGTTACAGATATTAGCGACGGATCTTCGATCCGTCTCTATATCCGTCGCTAATGTATATATTTCGCGATGGATCGCGAATCCGTCGCGAATCTAGTGTTTCCTAGTAGTGTTGAACCTTTCTTGCACGATCAACCCTTTTTCATTAAACATATTAAGCTTGTGTTGTTTAACAACTAAGTTTTGTGCCTTAAGCTCCCTATCCTTTTCCATCTCCATCTTGTGCTCCTTCATTCTTTCGGAGTACTCTTTGAGAACACCCGTAAGCTTGTCACCATAGGAACCTCCTAAGTTTTTCCTCAACTTGGTTGCATTTTGTCCTTGTGGGTGAGCTTCTTTCACACGTAGAACTTCATCATTACACGCATCGACATCATCACTAAGGTTGATAGTTGACAATGGAGTAGTCGATGTGGATGATTCGGGCCAACTTCATTGATGTATTGACCACAAGAGCTTGTTTCGTTTGCCCTTTTCTTTGTCTTCGGCTTTTCTCCCATGTGTTGAAGCTAGTCGAGCCATTTTGGATGGGTTTTCAAAATGGGATAGAGATGATCATATTTGAACTCTCCAGTATATTTGGTTTTAAAGATTCTTCTTGATTGTTCATCCTACAAATATTAGAAGTAAGGAAGTTAACTAAGCACTAG